>NC_056743.1:1358491735-1358791735 GCF_019279795.1 Protopterus annectens
TTGCCTTGATTGAACTTTTTGCTAAGGGGCAAACTTTTGTTCCCAGTAAACACATGGACCTAGTTCAAAGTATCAAAGACTTGAAGCTCTTTGTTAGAAAGCTTAACCTAAACTTACTTTTAGGAAACTCTCCGGCCTTAACTAACCCACTCAGAGTGGTGAGTGAATATAACCCTCCCTTACACCCTACACTGAATACTTTTGAGTTATTCATGGAACTGGATCTGCATTGTCTAAACAACAACCAAAATAAGGTATTCTATAAAGATGTGGGACTCAGTAATACTAGTACTGATGAATTATCTTCTCTCTCTACATTCAAATCACTAAATATCAGAACGATAAAACCTGATAAAGGTGGGGGGCTAGTTATATTTGACAACTGTGATTATATTAATAGAGTAGAACAAATATTGGAAAGTGCGACATATGCTAAGGTGTCTATAAACGAAGTGAATACTGCATACAGTAGAATTAAAAATTACTTCAGCGACCTTTTTATGGATGGATATATTGACATCAATACATACCATTATATAACCATGAACTGGCCTAAGATTCCCATCCTTTTTACAACACCAAAAATTCACAAAAACATTACAAACCCACCACTTAGACCACTCATAGATGGACGGAATTCTATAACTTATGCTTCAGCTAAAGTAGTTGACTATATACTGAAGAAATATTTAAAAACAGAACCACAAGACTGCAAAGACTCGTGGACTTTTCTTGAGAATTTAACCAAAATTGAATACAAGGAAGAAAACAATTTTCTAACTATAGACGTCATAGATCTGTATACGTCTATTCCCCATTTAGAAGGAATAGAATGGGTTAACTTGTTTCTTATAAGTAAAGGTGCACCATCTAATGATACATTCACTGTTACAACTTTACTTGACATTATTCTAACTAACAACTATTTCACATTTAACAATAAATTGTACCTGCAGAAATGTGGTGTTGCAATGGGCTCTCTGTGTGGAGCTAGCCTCGCTAACACTGTAATGGTGTATTGGGAAACAAACTTTATTTTTAAGTACACTGAGTGGACTCCATTCATTAAATATTATACCAGATTCCTTGACGATATTTTCATCCTTTTTCAAGGATCAAATGAAGTAACAAATAACTTCTTATATTACTTAAACAACACCACCAATTTTTTCAAATTTACATCAGACTTTCAAGCTTCATCCATTAACTACCTTGATGTTAACATACTCAAAGACCCATTAGGTAAGCAGTACACTTCTAGAATTCATAGAAAAGACACCTTTTGTAACTCTTACCTCCATTATACTAGCCTCCACCTGTATACACAAAAGAAAGCTATAGTGAAGGGGCAGTTGATTAGAGCAGCCCGTATGACAACCTTGGACAGTGACTTCCTAGTTGAATGTAGATTCTTGGAAACTTTATTTATCGAGAAAGAATACCCTAGTAACTTAGTCATGGATACTTTCCATGAAGTTAAGCATAAAAGAGACAACGGTATAATAGTTCCAATTTTAGACACTAGAGATAGACTAGGTATTACTGTGAGCAGACGGTCTAGTACAACAACTGACCTGAATATGAATACCCACATAACAAACATAGACACCTTAAGCACATTTGACACTGATGGTAACAAAAATGACCAGTTAAGCTACATCACAACATTTAGTATGGATAGTAGTATCATGAGAAAGATACTGTACAAAAACTGGTTAATTATCCAACAAGATAAAAACAACAACTTCAACTTTCCAGAATACCCAACCTTAGTGTATAGAAAAGGAAAAAACATTAAAAACATTCTGGAGTCAAACGAAAAGAATGGCTTCAGTAACCGAAAAGGGATGTACAGTTGTGGTAGCTGTAATATGTGCAAACACATGACCTGTAGTGAGTACGCTACTATCAATAGCATAAAATATAAGATCAAACACAAACTCAATTGTAATTCAAAACTTATAGTCTATGTAGCTACATGTACCCTATGTTCAGCGTTCTACATAGGAAAGACTGAACGCCGACTAAAAGAGAGAGTATACGAGCACACATATGCGATATCTAATGGTAAGACAGAAAACGCTCTAGCTAAACATACTATAGCTAACGCAGGCCATAGTATCAAATTTACAGCTTTTGACCAGATTCAAACTGATATCAGAGGTGGCCCATACAACCTCTTATTAGAAGATCGAGAATTGTCCTGGCAATTGAGAACAAATTCCTTCTTTAAACCAGGACTAAATTAACATTGTAACATCTGCTGTCTATTGAAATTGAAAAGCTTAGATAGAAATTAAACATGCTTCAAGTAGATGTTATTACTTTATGGTGATATGTTGTCCATTGTTGTTAGACTTTTAACAACAATAATTTTTTTTTCTACAACTCAATTTTTTAACTTTTTATATTCAAATTTAGTAATACTTAACTTATACAAATTAAGTTTTCGATCTTTTATTGTTCAATGTTTTTGTAATAGTTTTACCAATATGTTCAATGTTTTTGTAATAGTATTACTAATATGTGGTAAAATGTTTTAATTTTTAAAGACAGACCCATCACAGAGCGTCAGAACTGGGTGGTTATTATTTTTTCTATATCACTTTAAAAAGTGCTTTAATTCTTAATTGATGTTGGTATATATTATTAAATTGCTTAATTGAACCTTGTCTGATGAAGTTGCCCCAATAGAGGACGATGAAAAGCACTTCACATTACAATAAACTAAGTCTCTTCACTTTTTCACGCTAGTCTGCTTTGGAACTTTTTCGTGGACTGGTTTGTTTTTGATATCATAGTTAGTCTGTCAACAATAGCCATAAATACAAAGACCTCCCAGCTGTACACACTCCCCAAGAATGTGCAGGCCTTGTCATCATATATAAGTCGTCTTACACATAAAATGTCTGGCAGTCTGATACCTAACTGGGATGATGTTACGAATTACATCACTAAGTAATGATATACCATATCTCTATGCCTATGACTGCATGATAAGTGGACAAAGTTTGACATACCCGTGGACAGAGACCTAAACACAGGTCCAGGATGGAGATATTGCTGTTATAAACTGAGAATGTAGTTGGTGTAGTTCTAATCCTATCCCCCCATCACACACAGTGCAAATGAGAACATTTCACACACTGCTGTGTCCAGCCCTGAATCCTGCCTGTCTGTACAGTCCCACTGTCTGCAACCAATATAATGTAGCCAGTCACACTACCCTCCTGTAGACTTTACATATCACTTTTAATGGTACTTGTCTATCACAAATAACTCCTGACTCCCTTCCTCAATACACAAGCAACCTGCCTGTAATCTCTCTTGTACACCTCTCCCCCACACTGCCCATGACTCTGATCTGGTGTTCCCAAGTACTTAGACCTATCCACCTTCAAAACTGTACACCCTGCATTGTCACCATTCCTCTATCCCCCACCCCATTCACACACGTTTTCTTACTTAGTCCTGCTGACCATCATTCCTCTCTGCTCTACAACATACCCCACCTCCCCAGGGTCTCCCCAACCTGTCCCCTAATCTCACTACAGACAACAATGTCATCTTCAAACTGCACAGTTAACAGGGGCCCCTGTTTGATCATGTCTGACAACCTGTCCCTCACCACTGCAAATGTGAAAGGATACACAACTGACCTCTGATGTACTCCCACCTCCACCATAAATCCACCTGTCATGTCAAAACCAGAAATCACTACTGTCACACTAACCTCCTACATATCCTGTGGTGTCTGACAGACTCCTCTGGCACCCCTGACCTCCACATACAGTACGACAACTACTCTCCAGGCAGCAATTTATATGCTCTCTGTAGGTGCACATAGACACAATGCAGCTGCATCTCAGCCTCAGAGCAGAGCTCCATCAACACTTGTGGATCAACATTTGCATCTGTACCGCTCTTACCTGGCATGAAACCATACTGCAAATCATCAATCATCACCATGTTCTCAACCTAGCTGCCACCACCCTTTACCATTACCTCATCCTGTGATCTATCAGTGTTATCCCTCACTTGTTACTACAGCTCTGCAGACCACCCTTGTTCAGATAAGCAGTACCCATACATATTCACCAACATCTCACACATCCTCTCACTTTTCAAGATTACAGTAAACAATCCAGTTAAAAATACCACTACCAGGTCTCAGAAACACCTCCAGGCACCCACAGGTATATCACCTGGAACAATAGCCTTTCCACTGTTAAACCCCCTCATAGCTATCCTTGCACTCTCCTTGATAATCTGTTGTACCTCCTGATTAACCATACCCACCTCAGCCAACCTTCCCTCCCTCCCCCATTTTCCTCATGGAACAGGCTATCAAAGTGATGTTTCCATATGTTCTAAACACACTCTTAGCTTGTATGTTTCACCCATATTCCTTTATCACCCTTTTGTGCTGCACATTCTTCCTAGCTATGTGTCTCTGTCTAGCCAATAGCTACAGGCCCTATACACCATCCGTGCTGTCCAACATTACATACAACCCCAGACTCCACATCTGTATGTCAGACTCCACATCCATAGCCATGTCCAACACTGTCTTTGCCATGCACCCCATTTCTTTATACTCATGTCTACTCTCTACATCTGCCTGCCAATCCCACATCTCCTTTGTCAACACCTTTCTCTGCATACTCCCCTGTACTTCTTCATTCCACCACCATGTGTGTAGGAGCAGTCACCATCTGGGCAGCATGTCAACCTGTGTCTGATTGAGAATAGTAGGTCACATGTGCGTTAATGTAATGCTGAGTATGAGTACAAATTGGTCACATCCACTGAGGGCAATTGGAAGGCCATCCGCACATATGTCTGTAGTCTCACAGGCAACTATCCAACCCACCCTGTAATGGCGGTCAGCCACAGCACATACACACACACCATAGCTAAAGACGACCAGCTTCAGACATGTTTAGGACAAACATCACCCCCCGGCTCAACATCAGTATAGAAGGATATGCCTACCACATGCACCTCTATCCTCACCATTAATCAGGTGCAAACTGCCTACTTACGCATAATGCTATGCATGTCCATACAATTCTGCTAGGTACTGGAGTACTATATGATGTAATGTTGTGGCTACTGATACTCATTGCTAGTGAGCTCTCTCTGTAAAGAACTATGGACAATGTCTGATGTCCTGCGATGTGTTTTTCCCTATTTGTCTTTCAGGTGTGATGCAGGGGCTTCCAGCCTATGATGTCCAGGAGACAGCAGCCATAACTGAGGCCATCCTGGAACACTACCACATCATCTTCAGTCGGGGTCACCAACATCAGCGGGAGAGGACAACCCTTTGGGAAGACCTCACTTAGAGAGTGAACACCTTAGAGGACTGTGGCCGCATGTACGAACAGGTCAAATACAGAGCAACTGACCTGATTCAGCGTGCATGGCAATGGTCTGCTGCCGTGGCAAGGGACCATTCCACTACTGATGGGGGGCCAGCCAGAGAGACCCCACTTACAGCAATGGAGGAGCTCCTTGCCAACATTGGGATGGCCCACAGAGAACAACCACTACAAGATGTAGCTGTCATGGAGGTGGGTGCCACCCAGGAAACCAGCGAGGAGTGTCCAGGTAAGGCAAAAGTCCACATCAGTGTACTGAGGTTACATTTCAACTGTATAGTAAAAGTCTTTAGACGCAGGTGTCATTGCAATATAGAGCACTGGGTGGGGTTTAGTAATGCACACATGTGCCCATTTCAGGTTAAGAATAGCAAATGGTGTAATACCATAGTGCAGACTGTACCTATGCATACATGTAGCATTGCTCCTGGACTGATGGCTATTGTGAAGCTGCTGACAATACCTCTACCTCACATTACCTAGGTACCTCTCATCAACATGAGGCACAGCAGCCTGAGGCAGGCAAATATGAGATCTTCCTGTTGTGGCTTACCAGTACCCCAGACATTTTAAGGTCATGCATGTGGCCATGCACTGAAGTGTTATAGTCAGCAAACTGCATGTATCTGCAAGATCACCTGTGGTGAGGTTCACTGCATGATATCACAGGGGCCTATTTGCATGACATGTCACATATCAGTAGCATGACTCACAAACCTGTTATTGCAGGACATCTGGATAATTATTGCCAAAATGTGGGGATAGAGTGCCAATAGTAGGGACATGTTGTATACAGCACTGAGACGGTGCATATAAAAGGTGTACACACATGTCACAATGCCAGGTATGTGTGAAATATGACAATGTGAGCACAATACACAAGACCAAAGCCATGTAACATGTCATGTGACCTATAATCTGTACAATGCAAATGTGAAATGTACAACTCTGTTAGGGGAACATGTATGTGGAGTGGAAACAGTCCAAGAAGCTAGATGCATATGTGTGGACAGGAGGAAGCTCATACTGGGGTATATCAGTGTGTGATATAACCATAGCAGTTGATCAGATTGGGTACACACCTGCCATCAATCATGGACTCTTGCAGTACCTGCATATAGCAGTCAGCTCACATACCAGGATTATCCCAGTACAGACCCACAGAACACATGCACACAGCATTGCATATGCCATGGAACACAGTGCAGATTGTCATAAAAAGGTATACAAGAGATGGTGCAACAGTGACAGTTTGAAGAAGTGGACATCCCTACACATATGTTGGGAAAAGCATCCCAGAAATATCCAGGGAGGCTTCCAGGAGGCATACAGCAACAGTGAAGGGGTATCAGACATCTCTAGCAAGTACTGGGTGTGTACTACATGTGACAACAGTCTTCCATGGACTCCACATGTCATGGGTATAGGGTGTGTTTTAACGATGGCAGCTGTTCCTCACAACACACAACAGCCAGTTCTGGATAACGTCTAGACAACAATACAGCAACTTTTCAAAACACATGTGTGGAAATGTGTGAAGGTGTTATGAGACCAGGGTTGAACTCTCTTTGTGTACAATTTGGTCATGTTAGTTTGGCACAGTAACCGCATTGCACAACAGCAGAACAGCACTAATGACACAGTGAAGTAGGGTGATGGCAGTGTCCTGCTTTGGGTTTGCTGTCCACCAGCTTGAACTGGGGCTGTAGCCAATTTGGATTGTATTATAACCACTTCCAAATACCAGTCCCTTGTGGCTATGATCTGTCTGGTGTCTGCCACATAGCTGTGGATGGGGAGGTATTCCAACACACAACAATGGGCCACACTCTACATCCAAATGAACAAAAGGATAGATTCACAAGAACACATTCAACAGTCTGCTGTGGCCAAGCCAGAGGCCACACCTAAATATGAAACACAGTCTGTGTGTTGACCTGACAAGTACTGTGCACAGGGGATAGCCTTGCAATCGTACAGATCTGGAGTTGTTTGCCAAGGGAGAGTTTACAAACATTGCCATGTTCAGATGTGCCATGCTGAGAAACACCACCCCAACAGAATTGACTGCTGCACTGAGAGCAGCAGGTACTTTACCAAAGTATTGGTTTACGGGTGTGCACCACCAATGACCAGCAAACAACGATAGTGAACACGCAGTAATGAAGACATAATGATTATTTATTTATTTCTAATTCCTTCAAATCCAGACCAGGTTTTGGCTATTCAGCCTTTATCAATGAATACAATAAAGTTTTTTTGAATGAAATGAAGCAGCCTGCATTTATACTAGTCTCTGATTACATGGAAGCAATATTACAGCACCACCCAGTGGCTGGAGTAACAAAGTGCATGTTCCATTCTTGATTAAAGCATATGACCAGTGACATAAAAATGCCAGAAGTGTAGATATTAAGTCATATTTTTAAAGATAAAAATCAAAGCTCTGGAAGTAAGCCATTATATGACATACATATTACAAGGTAATAGACCAATACCATAGTCACTATTTGTGAATGCATATCATAGTGTAAAAAAGCAGAAAATATATACCACTAGTATATATATATTTTGAAGGGTGATAACCACAAGTTCAAAAGAACTGAATAATAATGAACCAAGTACTGATCATATAATATATTACAAAATAAGGCAAAAAGGGTATAGTGGCCTCATTCTCAGCTATATTATAGATTATAATAAATTGAAATAATATGCTTGTAGATAATACAAGTTCAACATTGTAATTGTACAGTACTCAATGTTTAACGCCAACATACCAGATACGAATACCAAACCATACATATACATATTCGTATCCTGAACAATTTTTTATCATGCTTTATAGAGTATAATATAAGCCTTGGTAGGCCTAACCACCATTGAATGGTTCGTACTAATTCTTGATCTATATGAATGTTTGTTGTTGTAACCATGATTATGAAATTCTCCAGTGTTCAGTGAAACTCACAGATGGTCATTCAGACCTGGGGGGAATAAACATCCAAGGTTGGTTATCCAATATTGTTCCTTGTGGTTTAAAATGGTGTGCCAACCCTGTTGGTTGTTCCTATCTCCCTGAATTTTGTCAATGATCATGAACATAAACTGGGCATTGGGATGTTGTATTGTGTGTCTGTATAAAGCATTGGTTTCTTTTTTGTTCCTCATGTCACTACGATGTTCTGTCATCCTTATTCTAAGAGACCTAGAGGTTTGACCAACATAAAAAGCTTTACATTGGCAGGTAGCTAAGTAAATAACCCATGTACTGCTGCAATTACCAAACACCCTGGTTTTAAATACCCGATTGGTGTTGGCACTGGTGAATTCTTTTAGTGTACTAACTTGTAAACAGGAGCAGCAGTGACCACATGGAAAAGTACCAATTAGTTTATCACCACCGATAGTGGTCTGATGATATATCGCACCTCCCCCTTCTCTGTTTTTGTAATGTGAAAATAGCCCTCCCAAGTTCTTGCCTCTTCTGTATGACATTTGACATTGAGGGCCTAGTATTGACCTTAAAGTGTCATTAGCCAAAAGAATTTTCCAGTTGCAATTAAGGTTGGTTCCTGCCATATGTGGTGACAAATCTCAAGATAGAATCCTGATGAGCATGCTCTGATTTTTTGTATTGTAACAATGTTCTCCTGTCTATGGTTTTGCTCCATGAACTAGCTTGATATATATCTATGTCTCTATATCCTCTGTCCTGAAATCTATGGTATAAATTAAGTCTGGCATGTTCAAATTCATCATGAGATGAACAAATGCATCTGATATGCATAAATTGAGACTTAGGGATGTTGCGGATGGTGTGGTTCGGGTGCATACTGGAGGCGTGTAACAAGGTATTGTATTGAGGGTATTTTCTAAATGTTTTGGTACTTAGAGTATCATCTGTGTTACGGTAAACAGTAACATCCAAAAAATCTATGGTACTCCTGTTACATGTAACCGTAAACTCAATACCCCAAATGTTACCATTCAGGTACTCCATAAATTCCTTTAGATATGCTTCATCCGTCTTCCACACCATCCAGCAATCATCCAAATATTGTCGCCAGATATCGATTTCCACCATGTAAATATTGTGTGATTTGTCATATATCATACATTCTTCAAAATAGGCCATGAATAAGTCAGCATAAATGGGTGCAAAGGAAGCTCCCATTGCTGTCCCTTGTAGCTGCCAAAAGCATTCTCCATGGAAATAAAATACATTTTTGTTTAATACATGTTCCGCCATGCAGACAAGTAAGGTGTTGAAGCCCGGAGGATATAAATTTGTTCTCTCAAGCCAGTATTGCAGGGATTGTAATCCCACCCAGTGTGGAATACTTATATATAAAGATTTAACATCCAATGTGCACATTAACCAGTCTGGTTCTAGCTGTGTATCCTCCAAAATTTGTAAAAAGTGCGTGGTGTTCTGTAGTCAGGCCCTAACTGATGTTAAAAGGGGTTTGAGATACTGTGTTAGAAATACTGATAGTGGTTCCGTCAAGGACCCTATCCCTGATACAATGGGTCTACCTGGGGGTTTTGAAATGGACTTATGCATTTTTGGGAGAAGATACAAGATTTGTTTCTGTGGGTCTTTTACAGTAAGATGTTTAACAGTATTTTTTGTTATGATGCCCTCATCCTCAGCTAGTTTCAGAAAAGAGTCTATTTCTTTTTTAAAAACCCCATTCAGGTCAATGTACATTTGCATATAACATCTAGTATCAGCTAACTGTCTTTTCCCCTCATCAAGGTATTCCCCAATATTCATAACCACCACGGCACCACCCTTGCCTGCAGGTAGAATGGCAATGTCGCGATTATGCTTTAATTCCTCCAAGGCTGCCTTTTCCATGGGTGACATATTCTGGCCCAGAATGTATGATTCATTATGATGAAAATGTAAATCCCTGAGAACAGATTGTTGGAAAATAGAGACATGTTTGTTCATGGCGTTGAAAGTCTGATTTCAAAAATTTGAAATCAAGTGATCTTTGGGAGGTGTTGTCTGAAAAGAATAATTTCAAATTCAGGTTACGACAGAAAGACAAAACATCCTTAACAATGCTATGTTCATTAATAAAAAAACTAGGAATAAAACCAAGTCCTTTATTAAGTAGTTTAGTTTGTACATCTGTCAGTTGAACATTAGAAAGGTTCAAAACATTATGAAACTCAAATTCCGTCAATTCAACATTGTTTGTAACAGCCCTTCCATGGAATTGGATCTTATTCCTATATTTGTGCTTGCGACCCCCTCGTCGCTTGTTTGTATGTCTAAAGGGTACTGAACATTAGTTTTTTTTGCTTCTGGGTGATTCTCGATAGTTATTACAGTCATTGTCTGTGCAAGATGAGTCATCCCCTGAGGTACTAGCTAAAGTCTTGTCAGAGGATTTTAGAATAGACCTAGGCCTTTTCTTGGGTTTGTTTCCTGGTGTTTTTTGACCAAAATCATAGAATCTCACAGTTTTTAATGTATCAAAAGGACAGCCTCTTTGGTAATCAGTACAGTCCCTATTGAACTTACGTATTTTCCTATCTTTAGTTAGTTGGTCAAAATTAGCCAGATTTTTGGATAATTTACTAACCAAAGTGGCATATATTGGTTGTGATTCATATTTCTTACATTCTTCACATGAAGCTTTAACTTCCATTAAACAAATGTCCACCATTCTCTCATAATAGGATGCAAGGATCTTGACAAAAGTCATTGATGATTGTTGGAGAGCTTGGTTCCATTCTTTGGTCAGCCTGTCCTCCGACCTACTGACCAAAGGCTGTAACTTAACTCTAAGTCCTCTTGGTGTGATATCCTTATTAATATATGCCTTAAAAAGTCTGAGGTGCCATATATTGGCACGTAAGTTTTTAAGATCCTTGTTGAATTGGTTGAAGGCCATTTAACAGCCATTGTTAATGTTAATATTTGAGCCACTTGGATTATTGCTTGACATGTTATTCATACCAAACACCCCAATATCATGTCGATCAGCACATAATCCCATTAGTAGTTGCTCCAAATCCATTTTTCCAATGTATTTATGAATTTTGACCAACTAGAAACCAAACCTGTTTCAATCAATATGTCCAAATTAGTAATAGTTCAACAGGGACTGCACTGAGAACCTAGGTGTCAATAAAAAATATATAAATGTTTTTCAACAGTTAAACTATAATATATTTGGTCAAAGAACATCACTTAGAAAAACCTTGCTCATGAACCCTGACATCCACACTTGTCTATATATGTGTCTATCAGTATATCTGTATTATGCTTGGCACATATATATTTGTGAACACAATATATACTTTATATTGAAAATGCAATGCTGAAAAGGCTTGTAGTTCTTGTTAAAGAATATACAAAGATGTATTATTATTTGTCACATGATATCTGGCAATAAAACTTTTGAAACCCCTTAGCACATATTGCCTTTGCCAAAGATTTCAACACTGGGTTGCCCTCGTAGTACATGTAGCAACCTAGTCCAACTGTGAACTGACAATACAATTTTCAAGCGGTGGTTCTGCACACATAATACAATTACAACACATATAGTTGTTCATACACAAGATAAAAATAAAAATAAAGGTGTTATTCCCTCCTACACTTACATTAAGCTGTTATAAATATGATTCACTTATCATTGACCCAAGTCAACTGTACTGTTATGGATCAATTCCTGTTGTTATATATCCTAGACCAACTATGGCATAAATAGTTTGTCAATATACATGCATACTAAGTAACTGTGGTGAATGAGACACTTCAATATGATATCAAATTCTGTAACAAAGAATGTATCCCACTTGGTTGACAAACCTATCCCAACATATAGCTGATGTTATTGTATGTATATCAGATATTTAAAGAATATAGCATTTAGAGTCAACCATTCACTAATACATTTCGAGATCAAATAAATCTCAAAAGTTAAAGTCAATATGATGTTTTCACCAGTTCTAATCCATCAACGATAGTCCAAATGCCTTCCATTAATTTCCAATTTATCAGCCTGTAATCCACCAGTATTGCCGACCTCTAACAGCACAAATGCAAAAAAGATTGCGAAATGTACAAAAATGGTTAATATATAATGAAGCTGAAAATTTAGATTTGTGTCCTGCCACTAGTCACAGTACCAGAGTTATTCCTGGGTTTATAGGCTTCTGATCCATAAAATGTTGAATTCCATGGATGAATCTCTGAACACCAATTTGCACAGAAAGGAGTTGTTAAACAGATGCCACAAAGTAGTAGAATGAACCACCATACATGATTTTAGGCCCCCAAGCTTATCTGCATGTAAACCAAAGCAATTCCAAGGTAATTCTTCCCTGGTCAAAATGTTAATTCCCCATCCACTTTGAACTAAACAATTCACCAACGTGGTAAGTGCTGGACAAGAAATATGACATCCACTGCTTCACGACCAGAAAGCAACTAAAAAATATACCAAAATGTTGCAAAAAAACAGCTGCCAACACAGAAATGCTGTGTCACTATCAAGAACCACCAGCGAAGCCAAAAACGTCAGCAAACAACCATACGCTCCGCAAGGATGGCATGCAGGGTCAAGCCAACAATGTAAACCACCAACGACCAGCAAACAACGATAGTGAACACGCAGTAATGAAGAAATAATGATTATTTATTTATAATTCCTTCAAATCCAGACCGGTTTCGGCTATTCAGCCTTTATCAATGAATACAATAAAGTTTTTTTGAATGAAATGAAGCAGCCTGCATTTATACTAGTCTCTGATTACCTGGAAGCAATATTACAGCACCACCCAGTGGCTGGAGTAACAAAGTGCATGTTCCATTCTTGATTAAAGCATATGACCAGTGACATAAAAATGCCAGAGGTGTAGATATTAAGTCACAGGTCTTGTAATACTAACATGCACGATATGCCAGTCCTAGCTGATATGTATGTTTCCCATTCAGAATGCACAGGTTACATGTCATGTCATATGAAATGGAAATCTCATGGGAATATTCATGTGGTCTCATGTGATATGTCACAAAACCCTTGCATGTTAAGAGGGGTGTGTACACTTACTATATCCACTGTCAGTCTTTGAAGTTGTTTGATGAAATGCCCTTGTTTTCAAATACATGTATTGCAGGTTATGACAACTGGAAATCACAGTATGACATTAAAAGTAGGGTCACCAATCCACTGGTCAAACCAGTAATGTACCAGACCAACATAGGAGGTATGTGCAGCAGACAGGGAGTATGAGCCACATATCGAAATAGTTGTGAAGGCTCAACACCTACTAAAGACAATCATGCATCCCAGTGGTGTAAAGTAGTAGTAAAACTAAGTTGAAAGGTATGCACTGCATGATGTTGAGGGCCTGTCTAGTGTGTGTCTATTGTGGTCTGGGTGTGTGCCATGAATGTCACCCTCTGCCTAATGTGAGGTCTGTGTAATGCCTGTGGGACACTGAGAGAGAGAGAGAGAGAGTGTGTGTGTGTGTGTGTGTGTGTGTGTGTGTGTGTGTGTGTGTGTGTGTGTGTGTGTGTGTGTGTGTGTGTGTGTGTATAAATATATATATATATATATATATATATATATATATATATATATATTGTGTTTGTGAGTGTGTGTGTGTGTGTGTGTTTATATATATATATATATATATATATATATATATATATATATATATATATATATATATATATACACATACATATACACACTCACACACACACACACACACACACACACACACACACACACACACACACACACACACACACACACACACACACACACACACACACTCACACACATTATCACAGTTGCCAGGACCAGGATTATAACTCCTACCTAACTAGTTTGCTACACTACAGTATTACTTAGTTATCACGAGCACCACAGAGCTTATAGGGCTAAGACCTAGCCAAAGGGTTATTTCAAGGTGACTGACATCAACAGGTGTACTAAAGTAGGGCAATGGCAGGTGTAGTGAGTGTGAATGGCCTCAAAATCATTCTTCTCCGCACACACGCACACACACACACACACACACACACACACACACACACACACACACACACACACACACACACACTTGCCAGGTCCAGGATTAGAACTTCTACCTAACTAGTTTGCTACACTACAGTATTACACAGTTATCGCAAGTGCTATGGAGCTTATAGGGCTGAGACTTGGCCAAAGGGTTATTTCAAGGTGACTGACATCAGCAGGCATGCTAAAGTAGGCCAATGGCAGGTGTAATGAGTGTGAATGGCCTCAACATCATTCATCTCCACACACACACACACACACACACACACACACACACACACATATACACACACATTATCACAGTTGCCAAGACCAAGATTAGAACTCCTATTTAATTTGCTACACTACAGTATTACACAGTTATCACAAGTGCCACGAAGCTTGTAGGGCTGAGATTTGGCCAATGGTTTATTTCAAGGTGACTGACATCAGCAGGAGTGCTAACATGGGCAATGGGAAGTGCAGTATGTGTGCATGATCCATAAATCATTCCTCTGGAAACACACACACACACTCAGTCACACACAACCTTACATTTGACAGGACCGAGTATACAAATGCTACATGAATACTGATTTGTACTATCGTGTTACACAGTTATCACAAGCACCACAGACACTATAGGGCTGAGGGCTACCAAAAAGAATGTGTACAGTGATTGACATCAGCACATCATGTGATATTGGCCAATTGGATGTGTAGTGGGTGGGACAGGCCTCAATGGAATTCTCTCTGTCACTGTCTGTCTCTCTCTTGCCTACATCTGTGTGTGTGTGTGTGTGTGTGTGTGTGTGTGTGTGTGTGTGTGTGTGTATGTGTATGTACGTTTGACATATTATAGTGTGCTGGCCTTGGATATGTGTGAGTATTCCTATCCAATGTGTGTGTGATGCATGAATGGTGTACAGTTTGGTGTATGTGCACAGACATCTGCAAATGACAGATATGTATAGTCCACTGTGTTGGCAGACATGGGCTTGATTTCTCTAAGTGTAGGAGCATGCCCAGTAAACCTTATGTATTGATTGTGTGAATCCATTCCAGGCAGGTTTGTATTCCAGTCCAGGTTTTGGTGCTCTACACATACAGCTAGCAACCTGTTTTTGCAAGATATCTGTAGATAGATTGACAATATGGAGTCACAATGGGTAACAGACAGGGGGGATACTGTAACTATTGCTGTCTGTGCTGTTTGTGCTACATGGTTGGTGTTAGCAGAGGTAATCAGACATATGTAATGTTTTACACTGTGATGTATTATGACATCAACTACTGACAGATATAAATATTTGCTCACAGTTATTTACTGGGAAATACAATATGAATGAAGCTGAGTCCAGTATTGTGGTCCACAGCCTACACATTCTTGCACACTCCTGCCATTTTGGAGGGGTAGCTACAGACACTTGCTGATGGGTCTGTGTAAATGGTCCATCACCTTGGTACTGTGGTGTCTGAGGATCCCCTTCTTGTACATATATCGACATAACAGAATGGCCATATCCTGCTGTGGCCAAACCTCTCAGCTGTACAGATTCACCCAGCCTACCCAGAGGCAGGGCTCATATATCTGGTCAGTTCCCCTTCACACTGTGGTTTACGAGCAGGTTTGTAGCCACCCATTACTGGGTTTGCAGGTAGGGGTAGTATGGGCACACATCAGAGTTTCAAACTTCACACACTCCATGATGTCCATGCGTCTGTGAGCAAGTGGATTCCCCTGGAGTGACAGGGTAAGTGTGCAAGGTGTTAATGGCAATAGTTCCTGTCCATATTGATCCATTGGTCTGGATGCAGCCAGGGTGTTGCTTACAGCTAGGGACACACCTGCATAGGACAGCTCTTCAGCATTTCCGAACAGCAAGGATATGACCTGTGATAAACCTGTGGCTGATGGTGGGAAGAGCTGAGTGTATGTGTGATGTGGAAGCTACTTGCAGCTGACTCACAGATATACCTGGGACATTCCCCTTATGCTGCCTTGTACAGGGACATAGGCAGTATCTCATTACTTCATAATTATGCCTTTTGTGATCTGCCAGTGATTGGCCAGACTACATCAGTATTCCATACTACACGGACAACTAATGTGCTGCAAACCTGTCTATACAATTCCAATGTTGTGTGCAGCTGACAGTTAAATTTTATGCACTCTGTCTAGGGTACTTCCACCTGTGTACTGTGTGGATGTATGGGGAGCACATTCATGGCATGTCCATCTTTCAGATGGTGACAGGTATTGACATCTGGACAGTGAGTATGGACGACTGCTGACATGGGTATTGCTGAGAAGCATTGTGTTTGGCACTGCAGTTGTCAGAACATGGCCTGTTATCCACAGTACTGCCAATAGGCCACCAAGACACAATCTTCCATGCCTACACGCTGACCACTTCCAGACAATATTGAATACACAACAACCTAACACACAGACCCCTGCATATTGTACACATGTAACAATCTATCCTGTAGATTAGGCCAGCTCATGTAATCTGTGCTCCACTGATACTACTCCTCACACTTACATGTTACTGCATTTCTACATAGGATTGTGGGGTGTGGGGGGGGGGCACACCTGACAACTTTAAACTGTGCTATGACTGTACTGGTATGTCAGGTACTCTGTTGCCTTCCACATAATTTTGTATTCTGACCTATTATGCAGACTGGAGGCATATCAGTGGAGTACAGATCTTAGGTTTTATTGACCTACATTTCAGTTTCAGACTTCTCACCCTTCAGAACTAACATACAACTGCCAGACCTGTTGCAGTCTGTCTGTGTAGGTCTGGAGCGGGGTTGTTCACCATTATCATCAGTTGGAGGCCTTAGCCCAACCTTTCTTTATGGACATCTGCACCTGTCCTGCTGGTTGAGGCTGGTGGTGGGTATGTGAGCCTCACTGACATGCATGTGTGTGTCCTATGGACACATATTTGGGCCACCACAAGTACTGCAGTGGGATTTGTCACCTTGTCTAGTACTGCCTCGTGTGTTGACACCAGTATTTGTTATGGATTAAATGCTGCCCATATAGGTGTCCAGTATCTGCTGCCATCCCATTCAGCCACCCAATTCCCTTGCATGCTCACATCCATACCATAGATACAACTATCAGAACATACTACTCCATTCAGTAATTGTTAGGAAGAGTGACTTACCTTGTGGCTGGGCTAGTGTTGGGGATGGTGCTGGAGTGCTGACTATGTAGGATGCACATAGTACACTCCCTATACATGGTAAACACAGGTAGTGTCATGTTTGGCATCCCTTTTACTGTATGTTCGAGTCAGAGAGAGGTGTCATTCCCTGGTTCCCTACTGTGTCAGTGTATGTACTATGTGTTGCCTCTTTGCCAAGGTCTGGGCATACTGGGCATGCCTCCTTCTGCCTACATGGGCAAGCTCAGGTGGTTCCTACTCCGAGTCCCTCTGTGCCTGTGATGGCCTTGGCAATGGTGGTGGGGCTTTGTGGCCTTGCCCCATGCTGTTCCTGCTGCAGCTGTTTCTGCAGGATCATATTGTGTAGAATGGCACTTACTATGAACATTTGTGTACATGTAGCTGGAGAGTACTGCAAGTCTCCACCAGATATATCCAGGCAGTGGAACAGTGACTTGAGCATCCCAAACACATGCTCCATTATGATTCTGGTTTGTGTGTGTGCCTCGTTATGGAGTTCTTGTTCAAGTGTGTGTGCATTTCTGTGGGGTGTCTTCAGCCACGGCTCCAGTGCATAGCCAGCATCCCCCACTAGGTGGCCATATGGGATGTCCCCACTGGCAAATGACTGGTACAGCTGTGTCATATGCCATATGTGGGATTCGTGATAGCTTCCAGGACTGCCAGCACACACATTCAAGATAATGCCCTGGGCATCGCACACAACCTGGAAGTTGATGGAGGGGAGGCCATTGCAGTTTATGTAAACCCTACCCCGCTCTCCTGGTGGTGCTTTGATGTGTATGTGTGTGCAGTCTATAGCACCCACTATCTTAGGGTATTCTGCTATTTGGTGGAAGAGACTCATACTGCTGGTCAATGCCTCATGGGTGATGGGGAAATATATGTGCTCACTGGCATGTGCTGACATGGCATCCAGGAACTGGTGGAGTACCCTAGATGCTGATGCCTGTGAGATCCTCATGATATTCCCAGTTGCCCTTTGGAATGTACCTGTGGCTA
This sequence comes from Protopterus annectens, assembly GCF_019279795.1. Classification (NCBI taxonomy): domain Eukaryota; kingdom Metazoa; phylum Chordata; order Ceratodontiformes; family Protopteridae; genus Protopterus; species Protopterus annectens. The sequence goes on from NC_056743.1 coordinate 1,358,510,360, forward strand.
GTATTCTTAAGTCTACACATACCTTGGTACCCACTGGGATGGGGTCTCCTCTGTTGGTTCTGTGTGTGAGGCAGGGCTGGCACAGCTCAACAATTTGCTGTAGAATGTCCCTGTCCACCCTATAGCACTCCACTATCTCCAGCTCATGTAGTCCCTGGTAGGTTACTCTGAGTCTGTACACTCTTCTTTTCCTCCTCACTGTGGGATGGTCGTCAGCACTGACATCCTCACCACCCTCAGCCTCTTGCACATATTGACGTATGAGAGTGACAGCATCCCCTATCATTTTGTTAGTTTTGGCTGGTAAAATTTCCCCATTTGTGTACACCGGTGGTGTAGAGTTTGTGGGAAAAAACAGAGTGAAAGGGGTTTGCATAGTTTATAGTAGTGTGCTGGGCTGGGCTGCTGCCTGTGTAATTGGCTGATTCTGATACATTTCACCTGCCAGCTATGCTAGTTCTCCTTGATTGCCTTCCAACTGCTGTTTTCCCCCTCCTGTTTAAGCCCCAAGGCACGCCGTCCATACCCAGTGCTCACATATGAACTGAGCTGCTATTTCCTGTTTTTCTTTTTTTTTTTTGTTTAAAACCCAGTGTGCGGTGCGCACACCTGTTTAGGCAGGGAAAACAGTGCTCAGCAATGTGAGACACCCCCCCCTTATCTCTGCTTAGCTAAGAGCAGACACGGGCAGCATGGCTCCAGTAAGTTTACACAAAGCATGACACACCCCTACTGAAGTCATCCTCTTGTCCTACCTACATGGTTCCCTATTCCTGCACCTGCACGATTAGGTGCAGGCTTCCAGTAGGTAGAAATCTGTGATTCAGTATAGGTCCCTTCATTTGTATACCCCAGTGTGCAGGTCCATAGTTACAATTCCCAAGTATACCCTTTCCCCTTGGCAACTAGTGCTCCCTTGTTTTGTTTACATTCTGCCTGCCATTGACTATAATGGCAGAATGCATATTTCTGTTAAATGGCATTTTTTCCCTTTTTTTATTTTCGGCACCACCGTGTTTGTGCGCCGCTGCCCTTAGCTTAAACAGCTGAGATCAGCCAAAAAAAAATAAAAGTTTTATTTTTACAAAAATTAAGTTGCTTTTAATGCCAATGGCCTTATATTTGGCCATTGGCTTGTCTGTTCTACATATACATGCTTTTCACGAGCTGTCATGCTTCTGTTTTGTCAGATACAAAAATGTATTCAGCTACTAGTCGAATACATTTTTGCACTGACACTGTTCCTATAAGGAATCCGTTCAGCTTGCTGGATCACAAAATCACCTCATTTGCATGGTTTTCACCAGCAAATTAGATGATTTGCATACTGAATGGAATTCCTTGCAGGAACAGTATAGGGCGGCTCGTGGACGTGAAAAAGGCCCTATCCTGGATGGATATGGTGGCCATATTGCATGCAGGAGCGGCTATACTTTTCCTGCACGGAATTTGGCCGTTCGTGAATCCAGCCATTAATTTATATAAAAGACAATTAAGAACACATGACACAGCCACCCAATCACAAAAGAAATTCCAAATGCAATATACAAATAAACCACTACTGCAGTTGCATTTGCTTTCTTTCTAATTAAGACTGGTTTTAAGCTAAATGCATTATTTAAAACTGGAAAGCTATCAGCTTCAAGTCCCAAAATCCAATTATATTCTTCATTCTTCAGTATGTTATTAATATCACCTCCTCTAACGCTTTTATATATGACACTAATAGCTCTAAATTTAAAAACGTGTAACATCATTATCTTTAACATGTTTTGCCAAGGGACTTATCATCTCATTTCTCCTCATATCTGACTTATGCTCAATAATGTGATCCTTAAACTTTTGACTACATTTACCTATATAAAAAGATGGACATTTTGAACATGTAGCAAGATAAATGACACAAGGGGTAATACAAGCTGCATAACAACAAAATTCAAATTTCTTCCCTTTTACAGAATGGATAAAAAAAATACATGTAATAATGTCCTTACAGCAACTACAATTGTGACATGGGAAGGTACCTTCTTTGTTAATAGTTACTTTTGACATCCTACAGTCATTATAACATAACATTCTCTTTAATTTTTTTTGTCCTATATGCAAAGCAAGGTTGAGTTCCTATAAGAGAGTGCAGTTCAGGAGTAGTCATTAAAATTTTCCAGTTTTTCTGTATCACATGCTTAACGCCCCATGTTCTCCTATTAAATGTAATAATGTATCTAACTCTATCTTTATGTGATACTAAATTACTTTCCATCTGCATAGTATTATTTTTTACTGCAATAAAGAATGGTGCAGTTGCCCCATTTCTACTCTTAAAAACTTTGTCCATAATATCATGCAGCATCCCACTACTATATCCTCTCTCACAGAACTCAGCAAATGTCACCCCCATTTGTTGTCTGCATACAGTATCATCAGTATTATCTACTAATCTTAGTGAATTGCCTCTTGGCAATTCCTCTAAAGACATGTGGGGCATGCATGCTAGTACGATGAGTATATCTATTAGCATGTACTTGTTTTTTGTGTACACTAGTATTTAAAATTCCTGAACAATTCTGAATATGTACATCCAAAAACATAATCTCCTTATCAGAAAAATTTTATTTATATTTCAAGAATTCTGTAGTCCCATTCAGATGGTCAACATAACTTTTAGGAGTTTCCTGATCTCCCTTCCAAAGCATAAAGCAGTCATCCACAAACTGCTTACAGAGTAAAACATTCACTTTCAAAGGGTTCTTATCACTAAATATATATTCATTTTCCTTCTGGTTAAGAACCAAATTAGCATACGTGTTTGCCATGGGGGTACCCATGGCTACACCAGCTATTTGTAAATAGGGTTGTCCTTCAAACATAAACAGATTTTTCATGAATACCACTTCTGTCAGCTGGCATATATTCTCAATCTGTCTGCCCTGTAAGTCTGAATTACAACATAAAAAAATCTCGAAAAATTATTGAAATTGAAATTAAAATTTTCTGATAAGGAGATTATGTTTTTGGATGTACATATTCAGAATTGTTCAGGAATTTTAAATACTAGTGTATACAAAAAAACAAGTACATGCTAATAGAGATGCTCATCGTACTAGCATGCATGCCCCACATGTCTTTAGAGGAATTGCTGAGGGGCAATTCACTAGGATTAGTAGACTTATTACTGATGATACTGTATGCATACCACAAATGGGGGCGATGTTTGCTGAGTTCTGTGAGAAGGGATATAGGAGTGGGATGCTGCATGATATTATGGGCAAAGTTTTTAAGGGTAGAAATGGGGCAACTGCACCATTCTTTAGTGCAGTAAAAAATAATACTATGCTGTTGAAAAGTAATTTAGTATCACATAAAGATAGAGTTAGATACGTTACTACTTTTAATAGAAGAACAAGGGGTGTTAAGTAAGTGATGCAGAAAAACTGGAAGATTTAATGACTATGCCTGAACTGCAGTCTCTTATAGGAAAGCAATCTTGTTTTGCATATAGGACAAAGACAATTTTAGAGAGAATGTTATAAGGACTGTAGGATGTCAAAAGTAAACATTAACAAACAGGGTACCTTCCCATGTCACAACTGTAGTTGCTGTAAGGACATTATTACATGTATTTTTTTATCCACCCTGCAACAGGGAAGAAATTTGAATTTTGTTGTTATGCAACTTGTATTACTCTTTGTGTCATTTATCTTGCTACATGTTTGAAATGCCCATCTTTTTATATAGTTAAATGTAGTTGAAAGTTGAAGGATCACATTATTGAGCATAAATCAGATATGAGGAGAAATGTTATGACAAATGCCTTGGCAAAATGTGTTAATGATATTACACATGTTTTTTTTTTAATCTAGAGCTATTAGTGTCATATATAAAAGTGTTAGGGGAGGTGATATTAATAACAACCTGGAGAATGAAGAATGGATTTTGTGACATAAAGATGATAAGTCTCCAGGTTTAAATAATGCAGTTAGCTTAAAACCAGTCTTACTTAGAAAGCAAGTGCAAATGCAGTAGTGGTTTATTTGTATACTGTATTTGAAATTTCATTTGTGATTGGGTGGCTGAGTCATGTGTTCCTGATTGTCTTTTATATAAATTGTGTTTTAACATATTAACTGTGAAGTACTGAGGAAGGGGATAACCTGAAAGCTTTGCTTTTTATGTGTTTTTATTAAACTTTTGGAGTGTTTCTGCATTTTTCTAATTTTTAATATTAGATGAGACAGAAGTCTCAGGGCAGTCTGTTTTTGAAACCTGACAAAGAAGGAAGACCACTCACACACTTAATCTTGCCTTGCTCTGGTAAGTGGACTAGTAGACATTAATTCTTTTAGTCAGTCAGGAAAATATAGTGAGATTAGTTAAGTATAACTTTTCTGTATCTGTTTGAATCTTTCCATCATGTTTTTAATATTTCCTGTGAGTGAAGCTCTGATGTTTATTGTAAATAGATATTTAGTATGTTTGTGTTTCTTTTATTATTTATTATTAAATATATTTAACATTTCCATTGTGGCTGGTCTTTTTAGAGAATATTTTAACCTTTGAGAGTATTTATATTTATTTATGTGGCCCCTCCTAAAAGCCTTGCTGCATTGGTCAAACACTACCATTTGCATTAGTGTTAATTTGACTCAGTATAATTGGTTACCCTTGTAAGAGACTTAGAATAGCTGGCTTTGAGGTGTTCTGGTGACAGTATCTACCTTATAGTCTGAGCAGAGGGGGTCATTAATGGTAAATCTGTGCTAGCCATTCCCGTGTGTGTGTGTGTGTGTGTGTGTGTGTGTGTGTGTGTGTGTGTGTGTGTGAGAAAATCTAATCTCAGAGAGAGTGTGTGTGTGTGTCAGCTACTTGGAGCAGGAACACAGTGCACTGGTTTCTCAGAGAGGGTGGTAGAGGACTTGGCTTGGAACACCCAGCTGAGGACTTAACTCTTGGCTGGTCAAACAGGAAAATGCACTTGAGCTTCTCCATGTTCAAATCACCATAGGCAAAACCCAACACCACTACCTTGCAAGCTATAGATTTCCCTCCATGAGCCAGGAAACCCACACCGTGTATTTAAACTTATTGGAAACACTCACTATCCAACCCAATACCATATTTATGGGCAACTGTACCCCACTATGGGAATCTTATACAACACTAAATGTACAGGCACAGAGATTCCTGGATTTTTTAAAACTTAAACTCCCTGTACCAGATTGTCAGTACACCAACCAGGAGTGCAACTACACTGGATCTGGTCCTAACTAATATGGGAGAGTGCTGCACATCCCTTAGTGTAATATCTTTCCTGGTAAGGCCAGACCACAATATGATCTCCTTTGAAGTAAAACTAAAACCTGGACCCCCAGCTAACCCTGGAATATTCAGGAACTACTCTAAGGCTAACTTCCTGCTATTTGAGTGATATCCTGGCAACATTTCAAGCCCCCATAAACCCTGAGAGCACTGCTGCCTATACAGAACTGTTCACAGAAACCATATACAAGCATGTTAATAGCTGCAAAGAGGCAGCTGTACCTACCAGGAAGAAATACAGAACTAACTAAAAAAAAACAAGCCACTGTGGTGGAATCACAAGATCAAAAGGCTGTATAACAGAAGGAAGAAAATCATGGCAAAAAGTAGGAGGTGCAGCACCCAGCAGCATAAATCCTTCTTATCAAACTAAACAAACAACTCAGAGGACAAATAAAGTCTACAAAAGTCAAATTTGAAGTAAATTTGGCCTCCCAGGCTAAGGACAACCACAAGGCATTGTTTAGCTATGTCCCAACCTCAAAGTCAATACACAATTGTGCACTGAGCTCAATGTAAATGGAGCCACCAATACTGAGCCAGAAGATATAGCAAATCTACTGGCTGACAAATCTAGCTCCAACTTTACCCCTCTATTCCCTCAACCTTTCCTCAGGAAATACCATCAAATATAACTTCCCACACTCTCACTAGGGAGTAGGACCTTAATGCTCTCTATAAGGCCAAGAACACTGCATCAGTGGGCTCATACATTATCCCAGGATGTCTTCTAAATAGCATGAAAAATGACCTATCAGGGCCTTTGGAATTATTTAACTGTAGTCTCCAAACAGGCTTTGTGCCTCATGAATGGAGAACAGCAACAGTCATCCATCTGCAGAAAGGTGGGCCATCTACAGACCCTGGAAACAAGAAACCTATAAGTCTCACCTAGTCTCATATGCAAAATCATGGAAAGAATTATTTTGGAAATAATCAATAGTGATATAGTAAACTGCCGGAGACTGGATCCAACCCAGCTTGGTTTCGCCAAGGGCAGGTCATGTCTCCTCAGCCTAGCAGACTTCTTTGAGAAGGTCATCAAAACAATGGATGACTGCAAAATGGTTCACATTGCCTACCTTGACCTGGCCATGGCATTTAACAATACTCCACTCGGGCATTGTTGGCAAACTCAAGAGGTTAAGTACAAACTCTTATGTCACCCGGTGGGTAGCCAAATGGCACACAGACAGGACCCAAGAAGTTAGAATTGGGAAGTCCACCTCTGCAAAGAGGCCAGTGACAAGTGGAGTCCCTCAAGGATCAGTTGTGGGATTGTTCTTTTTTGGCATTTACTTCTCTGAAGTCAGGGCCAATGTCAATTGCCTCTGGCTGACTAAGTTTGCAGATGATTGCAAATTAGCAGCTGTCACTGAATCCCACACTGACACAAATGTTCTCCAGGAAGGGCTGACACAGATATACAACTGGTGTCAGAGCCATGGACTAAAACTAAATGCCAAAAAATGCATAATAGTATCCTTGGGAAGCCATCGACCCCTGGTAACTATCATGTTGACAACACACCTCTTAGGGCAGACCCAGTAGTCCGGGACTTAGAGACATACATAGACAGCAATGTAGCCTTTGGCCATCATGCATTTATGGTAGTGAGGAAATCATTCTATGTTGCGTAACTTATAAACAAAGGTATTGCATCTAGGCCCAAGGAAGTCATTGATTTGATGTTATTTTCATTAATTCCTCAACTAAGGGATTTGAGTCTGATCCTCGGATCTGACTTGCCATTGTTTTTCTAAAGTCTAGGATTTTACTCTCAGGCTCCTTCCTTACCCATAATGCCTCTGACTACTGTGTTACCTAAGATCTTGTTTGCCAGTCTTCAGGTTCAGATGGGATTGCAATCTTGAGCTTGTGGGTTTAATGAGTGCAAAAAATTATATTTCTTCTCTTTAAATGTTTTCCTTGCTATTATTAATAGTATCTCCCTTACCTTTCTTCTTGACTTCTAGATACCAACTTATTATATTTTCTTTAGTAATCTTCGTTACCATTGCTGGTGACCTTCTTCCTTTTTTTACCTTGCTTTGAGGTAATTTCGAGTCATTTCATTGTTGGTACAAATCTTTTCTACTTTTTATAACTTTTCCTTTTCTCCCTTGTTTGTAGGCTTCTGTCACAGATTGCCTTACAGTATGGCTGAAGAGCCTACTGGATTCAAAAAGTGCAATTCTTGTGGGTATAAGATCCCCACAGGGAGTGCATTTATTGTTTAGGCTCAGCACACTTGGACACATCCTGTTCATTTGTGCAGCATTTAATGCCATGGCCATTAGTGATAGAAGGAACAAGCTCATTTTAAAAGACCTCCTTCCACTGGTACTTTATCATCAGGGGCTCAAACACCTCTCATAAAATGAGGGAGCATCAAAAATACTCCCCTGTGCAGTCTGATAAGTCAGTACTTATATTGGAGCCTCCTAGGAAGGTTTTGAAGAGTACAGATCTGAAGTATACTGTTGCCAAGTCTGCTTGGCTCCATTGTCCAGGGTTTTCCCTGGAGCATGTATCCCCAAGGTTAAAGTCTCCATTTCTTCATGAGGCTCCTAAAATGTCTTCCAGGCTACTTTCCACTTCTTCCTCTGTTAGGTCCTCCTGAAGTCTTTCTGAGGCAGAGGTTGATAGGATGATGAGAAAATTCCTCAGAACACAGATGCAGATGGTGGACTTGCAATCTCCATCCCCCATCAGATCCGTGAGCCTTAAACCTTCTTTCTAGCCTGTTATCACTTCTTCTCAGATCCAACCTACCATTTCTGAGCCCTCAGATCCAAGATCCCTGAGAGTTGAAACATTGGATCTGAAGATTCTTCTATCTTCCACTCCAGTGACTTTCCTGATATGATTGGCTCCTACCCCTCTGGAGCATGATGGTTCTCAGAAGTGAAGCGCTGGTGTCAGATCTGAGGGCTTGACTTTGACTCCAAGGCTTTCGGAGCTGTTGCTTCCCCTCAGGGATTCAGCATTGGACAGCTCAGCTCAGACTCCTCCCTTGAAATGGAGAGTTGGGTAGGGCCTGGGATTGTCTGCTTTGAGATTCTCTGCTCAAGTCAGATTGTCCATGGCATGTCCTGGTCCTTCTGCCTTCTAGGTGGTAGAGAGTGTTTTCTGTCACCCCAGAGCAATTTCAACTCTTGCATCTTTGGATCCATTTCCTGTTCCCTCTTTGGATCCTGTGTTTGAGTCTACTCATCCTACACCTCAGGGGCAGCCAGCCCATATAAACTTCCAAGCGATTTTCGCCAGGGAACTCCCTGCTTCTTCCAACACTTGTCCAGAACACCCCATTGAAGAGGTTCCTTGTCTTGCAAGAGGAGGCAATTGGATTCCCCACAGGAATCCCTGACAGAAGACACTAATTTTGATGAAGGGGAAGAGTCCCCTAGATCTCCACATGATGATGTCTCTTTTGGAGATGTCTTCAAGATCATTTGCCAGAAAGGTGGTTGGTCTTTGCAAACCCTGTACCATGAGGAATTATTGTTCTTGGAAGCCTTTGGGTCTGGACCATCTACATCTTGTGTTACCCTCCCTGCAGATGAGCTTATAAACTTTGTCTCCTGCAGAGCATGGTAGAAACCGGACTCCATGGAACTGATCCCCAAATGCCTGGACAAAATTTTGAGCACCCCTTCCGGCAAACAAGATTGGAACAGGGGAATCCCTGTAGATGCCATGGTTGTTGCGGCAGCCACTTAAAAAGGAGCTGGCTGAACAGAGCTCCACTGTCTGTCCCTCTAATATGGAGTCTGGGGCATTGGACAGGTTTGGGAAGTGAGTGTATGCTTCAGTGACCTTTGACTTACAGTCATTGAATTACCTGGCACATTTCACTAGGTTACAGAGGGACTTAGTTAAGGAACTCTCTAACTCTACCCCTGGGTCCATGTCTGCAGTGGAACAAAAGTCTTTGTCCTCATGACGGGCCACCCTGTAATCCATTACTAATGTGTCCATGAGGTTAGTCTCACACACAGCTGAAGCTTCCTCCTAGGCAGCCAGCTCAGGCATAACCATTTGAAGACATGCCTGGATGTGGTTGTGTGATTTTATGGAGACTTCAAAGTGTCATTCACCAATGCTCTTTTTGATGATCTTCTTTGTTTGGACCAACAGTTAGAGACACTTTCTTGCAGTGAGCAAGATGGGTAGGCCTTGTCTGCCAGAGGAATCCACTTTTCTACCCTGAAGAGACCCTTTTCTAGGAGCCAACACAGTGGTAAAAATTTGTGGTTCTAGAAATCTCAACCACCTTTCCAAGAGTAATGTGGAGACTTTTCCCCCAGAGGCAGAGGGCTTAATAACTACAATGGAAGATGGCACCCACATGGAAGTGGAGGTCTGCAGAATCAAGGGTCTCAAGATTCCTTCTTGGACAGATCCTTTCAGTGCTCCTGAAAGGTTGCTGGACTGTCCTTCTCTGAAGGCAGTAAGGGGGGGGGGGTTCTTGTCCTTGCACCTAAAGCCTGGATACCCATCACAAAAAATTCATGGGTGCAAAGAATCATATCCAGAGGATATTTCATTCCCTTTTTAGAATTTCCCCAAAGGAAAAGAAAATGGCTCCTCTGTGTTCCACCCAATCAGATGGTGTTAGTTCTAGAAATTCAAAAGCTACTGGATAAAAGAGCAATCCAAGATGTCTCACAAGACCAAAGAGGATATTGAATTTACACAAGGTTCTTTTTAGTGTCAAAGAAAACAGGGGCCCTGAGACTCATTTTGGATGTTAGTTATCTGAACCAGTTTGTAAATAATTCCAAATTCTGGTTGGTCACAGTTCACTCCATTTTACCTCTCCTACAGAAGAATGACTGGATGTGCTCTATCGATATTCAAGACTCATGCTATCACATCAAAGTGAACAGGTGCTGTTGTCGATACCTATACTTCTGGCTGGGAGCTAGTCATTACCAGTTCAGAGCCCTGCCCTTCAGTCTCACCACAGCCCCAGGACATTCACCAAATGCATAGCAATGGTAGCAGCTCATCTAAGACTGCTTGGATTCAAAGTATTTATGTGGATGACTGGCTCCTTACTGCACCGACCAGGCATCTTCTGGAAGCAACCAGGGATTACTTGCTCTGACTATCTCACTGTCTCGGCATTACTATCAATCTGGCCAAGTCACAGCTTCAACCAGTTCAAGTCTTGGAGTTTACACGGGCTTGTCTAGGTACTGTCAATTATCTAGCTCCTCTGCCTCAAAACAGAGTTCTTATTTTGAAGTATCATGTCAGACAGATTCTTTCTCATCCTTCTCCCCCAGCAAAAATGGTACTAAAAGCCCTAGGCTCAATGGCTGCTGCAATACTTTAATTCCCACTACTTGTCTTCATATGAGAATTCTTCAATGGAATCTAGCAGTACAATGGTCTTTTTATCAACATTCCTTATGACATCCAATAAAATTATCTCAAGTTTGCAGAAAATCCCATTTGTGGTGGATACACTCCAAAGAGATTTATCAAGGGTGTCCATTTATTCTTCCTACCCAGGAGACCACGTTGATCATGGACACCTCCCAGTTGGGGTGGGGGTGGGGGCATTACTTGGGACAGACTGTTCAAGGCACATCATCCCCAGAAGAGACCAATTTGCATATAAATGTCCTGGAGATGAGAGTGGTGCTTCTATCACTGCAGGCCCTTCGGATCTCTCTTCCACTAGGAACTATTACTATTCAAACGGACATGTCAGTTGTCTGGTACATCAACAAACAAGAGAAAACCAGATCCTATCCCATGTACCGAGAAGCACTGAGAGTTTCGTAGTGAGCGATCTCTTTCAACTGCTTTCTTGTAGCGATGCACATACCAGGGAAGTCCAACTTCTTAGCAGACAAGCTCAGCAGGACCATCTTGATACCTCATGAATAGTCTCTCAATCAGTCAGTGGCAAATATAAACTTCTACAAATGGGGTCAATCATGCTGTGATTTATTCACCTTTCCCCTCAACAACAAATGTAGCAGGTTCTTTGCTCTAATTCCCCCTCAGAGACATTCATTGAGAGATGCTCTATTCCATGTTTGGCCCTCTGGTCTCCTTCATGCTTACCCTCTCCTCTCTCTAATACCCAAGTTTCTTCAGAAAGCACTCTGGTTGAAGAACAAAGTAATCCTCATTGCTCTCTACTTGCCTCGACAAGTGTTGTCTCCCTTCCTATGGTCTCACCTAGTATGTCCTCCATTGACACTGCATCCCAGCCTGGACCTCTTGTCACAACCATCAGGAATGATTCATCAGGATATTGCAGACGTCAAGCTGACCACATGCTTTCTCCAGTTCCAGTGATGGCTAGACATTCCAGGCTTTCCTCCCCAGTTCCCAGTCTTGTTTTGTCTCATAAACCTTTAACTAGGAAGATTTATAAGAGCAAATGGAAAATGATTTTCTTTGGGGAGCTCTTCAGAGAGAGTTGGATCCTTTCACTGCTCCACTTATGGCTATTTTGGATTTCCTTGATTCCCTCTTTCAAGATGGAGCAGGCTTCGCCACCATCAAAGTTCAGTTAGCAGCCATCTCCAATTACCACATTGGAGCTAATGCTTTTCCTTTAGATTAATCTAAGTTCTGTAATGCTATTCTTAAAGGTACCCTTTTACTTAGACCTCCAATTAAGGATCCCACTCTACCTTGAGATCTAACTTTGGTTTTACAGACTGTAGTATATCTACCTTGTAAACCTTCAGCTAAAGTAGACCTTAAGTTTCAATTTTGGAAAACAGTCCTGGTAGCTATAACTTCAGCAAGATAAGTATCTGTTCTCCAAGCACTTTGAAACCACCTTATTTGATTTTTTGAAAGATGAGAGTTACCTTATGCATTAATCCTTTCCTACCAAAAGTTGCCTCTGAAACAAACATAAATCAAGTGATCAGTTTACCAGTTTTCCTTCCTAAGTTTGACAATAAAGGTGGATATACCATTCAGCTTTTGGATGTACACAGGCAACTCTGGTTTTACCTTCACAGGAAAAAGGAATTTAGGAAAACTGTTCAATTGTTTGTCTCCTTTTCCGGTAATAAGATGGGAAGACCAGTCTCAAAACCTACTCTAGCCTATTGGATAACAGATTATATTTCCTACGTTTATTCTTTGCAAGGTCTAACCTTGCCAAGACAACCAAAAACTCACTCAGCCAGGTCAATAACTACAACAGCTGCCTTTTGGCCAAAGCCTCCATCAATGAAATTTGCACAGCTGCCACACTGTCTAATGCTCATATTTTTATTTCTCATTACAAATTGGATATCATCTCCAGAAACAGAGCTGCATTTGGTTCTGCCATTCTCCTGAACATCCTTCCATGAGGATCACCCAAAGTTACCTTAGCTGGGGACTCTGTCCCATTCAATGAGGAATGAATGAAAATGACAACATCAGATATAAAAGTTTTGTACTCACCATAATTATGCATCTGTGTTGTCCATTTTCATTCTTCCTCAATTTCTGTCCAATCTTCCCCCATCTATGTCTTTGGGAGTGACCTAATGGAATTGTTGATAGGAACCATAGCTCCTGTTTGAGCTCCTGATCTTTCAACTATCACTATTCTGTCATATTTAGTTTATGATATTAATGATATTTTATAATAGCAGCAAACTCAATCTGAGGTAACACAGTTGTCAGGGGCATTATGGGTAAGGGAGGAGCTTGAGAATTGGATCCCAGAATCTAGATAAAGTGGTCAAGTCAGATTTGAGGGTAGGATACAAACCCATTCTTTGAGGAAGAATGAAAAAGGACAACACAGATGCATAGCTATGGTGAGTACATAACTTTTATTTCTATTGTATTCATCATTCATCAAACCTAACATTGTGTACAATACCCCCTTTTGTATGTACCTAACTAGGCATATCCAACAGTTCAATCGTCCACAGAGGTTCCACACTAAAAGAATAGAGGGAGTAAGTAATATGTCCTATGTGGACCACCTCAGGGCCCTATCCCAGAATTCTGTCTCCTACAGACTGTTGAGGAGAGATCTATGGCTGGCAAATAGAGCATTGTTAGACCCCACTCTAATGGACCTCCTCCATATCCGCAAAACAAACAGCACCAGAATTACCCATTCTAAAGATTTATACCTTGCCTGTGATATAAACAGAACCTGCTGGAGAGATGACTACCCCATCTCTGGAACAGGCTTCCCATCCATATGAAGCAAAGTTCCTTCCTAACCCAATTCAAATGTAACTTGGACAATTGGATGGGGAACAGGAAGTTCATCCTTGGTTTGACACCTGTGTCTCTAACAGACACAGGCAGCCTGTAAATGGTTCATTTATCAGGCCCCTGCATGTAAATGTTTCATCTCCCAAGCCCCTGCATACACTTATCAAGGGTACCAGAACTTGTCAGAGATTTGGAATGCATGGCTAAGATTAAAAAGGCCCTCATGGTCGTTAGCCTGGTAAGCACCCTGAGCCTATGAGGGTCACACTATGATACCATTGTGGTGGTGGCTGCCAGTGAGAAGGACATCTTGGAAGAGAGTTCATCTCTCAACATTTTAATAAGGAGTCTAGGGCATTGGACCAGTTAGGGAAGCATTCCTACACATCAGCAGTATTTACACTGGGAGTGTTTAATTATCTGGTTCACTTGGTAAGACTTTAGTGAGATATTGTCTGAAGTGTCAAGAGTGGTTAAAACACAGCAGACTTGAGAGTCTCAGAAGACCCTGGAGAAACAGTTGTTCATCTTGCAGTCTATTTATAACATGTCCATGCATCTTCTGGCCAGTGCAGCTGATGGGACATCCCAGGCTGCTTGCACAGGCATTACCATATGTCACCACTCCTGTATGAGATTGTATAACTTTACGAACTGCTTCAAGGTGTCCTTTATTAATGCTCCCTGCAATGGCTCTTCACTTTTTGGGCATAAGATTAAAGGCAGTTTGACCAGGAGTGAGCAAGACGTAGACACTGTCTGCATTTGAGTACATTTTGCTACCACCCAGCAGACATTCTTAAGGAACTAAAAGGGGGTTGTCTCTATAGAAAAGCACAGCAGTCTTTTCAGATTGCTACTGCAGAGGGTTCTCCTCAGGGCAGGAAAGATAACCAGAATGAACACCACTGGTGTGGCTGGGGTAGTCTGTAGAATTTTCCAGGAAGTCCTTCCAGCACCCCTGAGGTTTGCTTGACATAAAGTTAGGATCACTTAGCTATACACCTGGAAGCTTGGGAAGCATCACCTGAGATGCATGTGTGTTGAGAGTTGTATCCAGAGGCTACATGATTCCATTTTTTTTTCCTGCCAAAAGAAAATGCCAGGTACCTTCTGGACATGATAACCTTTCAGAGAAAGGCTGCAGCTATCAACATTCAAAAACTGCTAGTAAATTGAGTCATCCAAGAGGTCCCACCAGATCAACTCAGATCTGGGGTCTATTCCAGGTTCAGGACCTCAGGACAGTTTTGGGTTTAAGCAGATTGAATCACTGTGTGAAACGAAATGCACCAAGTTTCAGATGGTCACAATGCAGCCCATTCTACCTCTCCTAAGGAAGGATGACTGGATTCACTCGATTGACCACAAGGATGCCTACTGTCTTATAAAGACAGCAAGGCAATCCAGGAGGTATACGTGCTTCCGGCTGGAAGCCAATAATTATCAGTTCAGAATACTGCCTTTTGGGCTCACCACTGCCACATGGGTTTTCACCAAGTGCAGGCAGTATTAACATTTTGGCTCAGGCTGGAGAATTTCCAAGTCTTCCCTTACATGGATGATTGACTTCTCACCACCTCCATAAGGACATTATTAGTCAGGGACAGGAACTTCTTACTCCAGTTGTGCCTTTCCTTGAGAATCACTGTAAAGTATAAGAAGTCCAGCCTTCAGCCATTTCAGATTTTGGAGTTTATAGGGTGCAAATTGAACACAGTATCTTGGATTACAAAGCTCACAGCTCTGAGAATCTACCCCCTTCATACTCAGGCAAATGTCTTACTGTCTGACAAGAAACCTCTGGCTTCCCTGTTTCTCAAGCTCTTAGGTCACATGGCTGAAGCAATCTGCTTAGTTCCCAGGCAAGGTACCACATGCGGATAGTGCAGTAAACACTAGCGATGCAGTGGTCCTACTTGACTCACCCTTTGGAGTTTCCCATCATGCTGACAGAGGTTTGTCAAAACCAGATCAAGTGGTGGTTAAATTCTTTCTTGCTGTCAGCAGGGAGACTGTGTGTTGTTTCTCGTCCACAGGGTACAATCACAATTGATGCCTTGCTTCTCAAGGGGGCACTTCAAAGGGAAGATAGTCCAAGGTCCTGGCCTACCCTCGAGGCCAATCTTCACATTAGTGTCTTGGAGATGAGGGTAGTCATCCTTGCATTTCAGGGCTTTCTCCCTAGGGGTGTAATTTCAGTGTAGAAGGACAATATGTCAGTTGTTTGGTATATGCAGAGAGGAACCTGACCTCCTCTTTGCTGGAAAGCCATGAAAGTTTGGCAGTGAGTGATTTCATCAGCATTTGCTGGTAGCAATGTGCATCCTGGGAAAAACTAGCATTTTAGCCCACAGTCTGAGCAGGAACATTTTTTTTCCTTGTGAATTTTCCTTAAACTTGAGAGTAGTAACATTGGCCACTCCATTTTGTGATATGTTTGCCATCCCATCCAACACCAATTGCAGCAATTATGCCATAGCTGCTCCACAGGGATAGTCACCTAGGGATGCTCTTCTATATACTTGGCCTCTGGGTCTCCTTTATGCTTATTCTCCAACTCCTGTGAAAATGTTTCTCCAGAAGGCTGCCCATTGCAGAGTGACTGTGGTCCTCATTGCTTCATTTTGGCCCTGTCAGGTGTGTTTCCCCTTTCTATGGCCTCTTCTGAGACACCCTCCTTTAGTACTAGATCTGATTTCTCATCCAGCAAGTTTCTTCAGTTCCTCTGATGGCCAGAGATCCCAACCTTTCAGAGACAGAGAGTGGTCCACATTTTGTCCTATTCTCAGAAGTTGCCTACATGCAAAGTCTACATTAGCAAATGGAAATGCTTCACTTAATGGGCATCTTTTAAAGGCTTGGACCCTTTTTTAGAGCCTTTGGAGACTGTCCTTGATTTTCTTGCTGACCTGTTTAATTCAGGTTCTAGTCATTCTACTATTAAAGTGCATTTGGTAGCTATTTCCAGCTTTCACATTGGCAGAGGCAGTGTCCCTGTGGTGCTGGTAAAGACTTCAAATGCTTTTCCCAGATGAATCTTTTTTATTGTTACCCTCTGTCCAGGACCCTGTCCCTCCATGGGATTTACCTTTTATGCTTCATGTGCTTTCTGGACCTCCTTTAGAGACATCAGCAATGGTCCCTTTGAAGTTGTCTTGGAAGATCATTTTCCTGGTAGCTGTTACTTCAGCCAGGCATGTGTTAGAGCTGCATCTATCCTTGGTGCCTCCATATCTGTTTTTTTCATAAAGACAGGGAATCTCTCATAGGATCATAGGATCATAGATTCGTACTAGGCTAACTGCCCTTGTGGGCCATTTTAAGCCTAGCCAATTACCTCATGTAAGAATCAAACTCTGTATCTTGCGTCTGTAAGGTAAACACCTTAACCATTATACCAGCCTCCCACCCAAAATGTTCTACCCTTTCCTTAGCAGAGGATGGTTTTGATCCATCGACCTCTGGGTTATGGGTCCAGCACGCTTCCGCTGCACCACTTTACTGGTCTGTATGGAACCTACTTTTCTGCTTAATGTGGCATTATAGGTTCATAGGTGTGTACTAGGATAATGGCCCTGGGGCCTTAAAAAGGCTAGCCATAGGATTACCCTGGCATCATGCCACCCGACCTTAGTTCCCAGTGCCTCTGTCAAGTAGAGCCACTGGAATTATTCCCGGGGTGAATTTTCTATTTCCTATCCACTCATCAAGATTTCTCTTGAAGAGGGTCAGCAAGGTGCTCTACTTGACATGTATGGGAAGTCTAACCCATAGCATGGGCAGTCTCTGGGTTATGAGCATGTCCCTCCAGTATGCTCTGTTGATTGTGGTAATGAGGGTGAGGTCTCTGGAGCGTGTGGTGTGGAGGAATTGGGATTTCTTTAGATGTAGCATTTCTAACAGAGCTGGGTCAGACATGGCTTTGTAAGTCAAGCAGAGATCGCCTCTAAGTAGGCGATATGAGACAGAGAATAGTTGGAGTTTTTTGAGTCTGTCCATATACGACAAATGTTTAAGGCCTAGGATCCTCTTTGTGAGGTACTTTTGCAGCCACTCCAGTTGTTGCAGGTGTCTAGTGAGATACATGCCAAATGAGCATTGTACTCGATGAATGGCCTAATGAGGGAAGAGTAGAGAGAGACAAATGACCTCTTTCTAATCTACTTCCTATATCTTTGGGTGTACCTCAAGGCTCCATCTTAGGCCCCCTTCTATTTTCTATCTTCATCAATGACCTACAATCTGCTATCCCAAAATCTACCTGCATACAATATGCAGATGATTCTACCATAGTCTGTTCTGCCAATTCCCTAAATGAACTCCAGTCACTCACCCAAAAAGTTTTTACCACTGTTGAACAATGGTTCTGTGACAGTTGCCTACTCCTCAACACCAAGAAAACCAAACTGCTACTGTTCTCACCTTCATGCAAAACTGCCCCACTCAATTTAACTCTTACTTCCACTGACAACACACTTATTTCTCCAGACTCAACAGCTAAGCTATTAGGAATAACTATTGACAATAATCTCAGCTTTGACCCCCATATCAACAACACTATTAAATCTGTTCATAAAAAATTGGATCCCTTTACAGAATAAAACCCTTCCTGACACCTGAAGCTAGGACCACCTTAGCCAGATCTCACCTTATCTCTACTCTCCTATACGCTTCCCCCATCTTCACTAATCTCTCCAAAAACAACCTCAAGAAACTTGCAACATCTTACCATAACATTGCTAGATTTGCCACAGGATCCCCATTTAGAACTCACCATTGTCTAAACTTAAAACATCTAAGTTGGCTTGAATTTCCCAACCTACTCAGTCTTCATCAGTTATTAATAGCACACAAGATCTTATACCAACCAACTAAAATTCCTATACTCTCTAACCTCATTTCACCATATAACAACCTGAAACATCTACGCTCTTCCAACAAACTACTGATTAATATAACCAAACCCTCTAACTCTGCAGGTGACTGTCTCTTTTCCAACTCCATTGGAAAAATGTGGAACAATCTTCCCTCTGATATCGCATCTCTATCATCCCTCCCTCTTTTTAAAAGACATTTGAAAGTTCATCTCAACAAACACTGGCTTTGTTCCTGCACCTACCCAGCTTAATTCTTCCACTTCCTCTCTATCTATTTCTACCTCCTTAATCCTTACCCCTTACCATCTCTACTACCTTAGCCTTGTAAGGTCTACCTCATATATCAACTTTACAGAAATATGTTATCCCTCACTTACTGTAGAACTAAAAAAAAAAAAAAAAAAAAAAAAAAAAAAATTTTTAAGATATTCCATTCATTATATTTGTTGAGTTGTGCTCTAACCTTATTTTAGTACTATGCATATTCACTAGCTCTTTTTCTATATGTTTGTATTGTTGTATTGTATTGCCTGACTTTGTTTAAACTTTTTATAATCATTGGAGCTTTTCTCCCCGGGCCTCTACTGAAAATGGACTTACATCCAGATAGACTAGCCCGGTCAACAAATGTAAAATAAATAAAAAATAAATGAATAATGCAAAACCCTTAGTAATGAGATATGCCACATAGAAGGACTTTCTGACCACAGTGGCAATGTGGTGATCAAAAGAGAAGTTGCTGTCAACCTATGTTCCCAGATCTCTTATAACACCTTCTGTGTTCAGAGGACTACCATCAATGTGGTAATTCATGGGAACTGGGTTTTTCCCAAAGGGGATGACGACATATTTTTTGGCATTGAGCTTAAGGCCATGGTTCTGACACAAGTCGTTGGTCTCAGTGAGGCCATTCTGTAAGATGTCAGCATCACTTAGGGAGTTAATAATAGCTCCCAACTTGCAATCATCCGTGAACTTTGTCAGCCAGATTCCCTTCATGTTGGCCTGGACTTCAGAGAAGTAGATACAAAACAGGAGAGGACCCAGGACCGAACCCTGTGGGACTCCACTCATGACTAGTCAGCAGTCTGACTTGGAGTCAGCTACTTTCACACTGTGGGTTCTATCTGTGAGCCAGTTTGCAACCCACCTAGTGATATAGGGGTTGATGCCTAGCTTAGGGAGTTTTTCTATGATTTCTATGTGGGGAATGGTATCAAAGGCCTTGGCCAGATCAAGGTAGGCTGTATGAACCACCTTGCCTTCATCCACAGCTCTGATGACTGAATCAAAGAATTCAACCAAGTTGAGCAGGCATGATCTACCCTTCACAAAACCAAACTGTGTGGGATCCAGAGTTTGGAGATTCCCTATATCCTTGTTTATTAGGTCCATGATGATGCGTTCCATAGCCTTGCATATCAGACTCATCAGGCTAATGGGGCGATAGTTCCCAGGGTCTGTAGTCGCACCTCCTTTGTGGAAGCAATTTCTGTCAGGCCATTCACTTACCAGCATTTTCCCCTGATTTTTCAAACAGGGAAGAATACTGTGTCTGTGAACATCAGAGATTTTAGAACCAAGTCCTTCAGAAAGTCTAAACAATTATCTCCTTTTCAAAGACCTGGTTGAGAAATCCAGTGTCCAAGTCCACTCTATATAAGTGACTTCCCCTGGTTGTATTTCATTTGTATATAGTTTGAAAGGGTAGGTTTTGCTTTGCAAACTGAAGACTCAGTCTACCAGGGCTATGTCTACCTTTAGGCCTTCCTCCGAGGGCATCTATGGATGACATTTATCTTGCTCCTACTTGAGTGAGTCCACACACCATTGTGTCTCATTACAAGCTGGATATTCAATCAAGGTCTAGGGCCTACTTTGATTATACTGTACTGTGGAATGTGCTCAAGACCTCCCTGGGGAGGAATGTGGCTGGGGACTCTGTCCCACAGTTTGAACCTGGACAGAAAAGACAACATCAGATATGAAAGTTATGTACTTACTGTAATGATAGATCTGTGTTTGTTTCTGTCCAGTTCAACTGCCCTTCCAACCTGCCTCTTCCTATATTGTGTATTCTCTTGATCCTTGAATGACAGAGTTGTGGAGGTTTCTGACCTTCTTTCTTTTGGGGGTCCTTGGTATCTTGTTTTTAGAGTTAACAATGAAAGTTGTTTGGAGAGGGGGCAATCTCGATCTGAGCTAATCTCTGTATAAAGCAGTGTCTTATCAGTAGAGGAGGAAGAGCTTGAGGGCTGAAGTCTTTTGGAAATGGATGGTCTCTGATCCAAGTCAGATCAGAGAACTAGACAGTTTGAACCAAACGGAAACACAACACAGATGTATCCATATGTTAAGTGCATAACTTTCAATTTTCTTTTGATCCCAGCATTTGGAGAGGTTTTCTAGAAAGCTTGTAGTTCTATGTTCTTTAAGGCTTTATGTAAGAAAGGAATTAAGAAATAGTGGGTATACTGTGCCTCACCTGGCCTCCAAGCTGTTTTTGTCTGTCTGCAGATCCTGCTTTGGTGTCCTTAGTGATCTTTGCTAAGACCATGCATTCTGTGTGCTTAGCCCCTCAGATTAAATCGGCAAATGGCTCAAATCTTAGGAAAAGTAGTTGGCACAGTCCAGCAAGATAGCTTTGAAAGTGTTTAACTTCCAATGTTTTATGTGGAAGTTTGTGTTGAGATAAATGTACAGATTAGACGAGTTTGCTGCATCATTGCCTACAATGCAAAAGGTATATTGCTTCCAGTATTTCTCAGGTGTCAAAACATGCTCTAAAAAGTGCCTTGGAGGGAGCTGATACTATTTCTATAAATGAGATACTGTCAGTGGTAATTAGGCAGTATGCTTGATTGTACTCCCAAACTTTTTCTGTTGAGTTAAAAAATGAAATTATGAATGCTTCTTCTGAATCTGATTGTGTGTGTCTGGTATGGCAGCTAATCATATCC
Source organism: Protopterus annectens (assembly GCF_019279795.1). NCBI lineage: Eukaryota > Metazoa > Chordata > Ceratodontiformes > Protopteridae > Protopterus > Protopterus annectens. The sequence continues at coordinate 1,358,531,724 of NC_056743.1, forward strand.
TTAAACACTGAGATGACAGAAGTACAATGCGTCTGAAATTCTCCAGGTGCAACTAACACAAGGTAAGACTGCAATCCAAATTGTAGCTTGCTACAGATCCCCACCATGTCCCAAGATTCTCACTACACCTTTCTAAACATACTGGAAAATATTAAGATGCAACCAAACACCTTCATACCAGGTGATTTCAACTACCCTGCCATTAACTGGGAAAACCACTCATATGTACCAACACCTTTGCCCAATGGTTCTTGGAATTCATAAATTCCAATGCCCTGGATCAACTAATCCACAGTCCCACCAGGGGCTCCAATATCCTAGACCTGGTCATTACCAACATGGGAAATCGATGCTCCACACCTATGGTCACCCCCTCATTGGTTAGGTTTGACGATAAGCTAATCACCCTTGACATCCACATCCCCCCCCCCCCAGCAAGGAAACCTCCATAAAAAAAACTTCTCCAAAGCCAACTTCATGCTACTCAAGTCAGAAGTGACAAACTTCATGACACCCATGCAGATGGGAACTGAAAGTTCGACTGCTGAATCCTACACTTAGGCACTGTACGAGCACATCCCTCATGCATGAATCGTGCCATCCCAAATAGAACCAAGATGCTCTCCTCCAAACAAAGGAAGCCAATCTGGTAGTCCCCTGCCATAAACAAACTTTACAACAAAAGGAAGAAACTGTTGCAGAAAAGAGGAAAACCCAGGATGCAAAAAACTCCCTTACCAGCCTCAGTAAGAAGCTAAGATCCTTCATAAAATCCTCCAAAGCTAGTTATGAAAATAAAATTGCCAAAGATTCCAAAGACAACCACAAGGCATTCTATAGCTATGTCAAGAATCTAAATGGCAATGCTCAGATCTGCTCTGAGCTACAACAGAATGACATTAAATATACTGATCTCAAGGATATTGCCAATATCCTGGCAGATTGATTCAGTACCAAATTCACCCCCCTCTCACCCCCTAAAGGTCCGATCTCAATACTGAAAGATTGCCAAATTATGGTAATAATGACCACACAGGTAAAAAACGCACTCTCCAAAGCTAAGAATACAGCATCCATGGGACCAGACGACATTCCGGGCTGTGTACTACAAGAACTACAAAATGAACTGGCACCTCACCTAAGTGTCATGTTTAATCATAGCCTCACCTCAGGCTTCATGTCCACTGAGTGGCACACAGCTACAGTTATTCCACTCCACCCGGGGGGGATCCACCTTGGGTCCTGGGAACTACTGCCCCATCAGCCTGATGAGCCTGATCTGCAAGGCCACAGAGCATATTATCATGGAACTTATAAACAAAGACATTGGCAACCTTCAAACACTGGACCCCACCCAGTTTGGGTTTGTGAAGGGCTAATCTTGTCTTCTGAACCTGACTGATTTCTTCGAATCAGTCTCCAGAGCTGTGGATGAGGGTAAGGCAGTCCACACAGCTTATCTGGACCTCACCAAGACCTTCAACACCATCCTCCACTCTGGAATCATAGATAAACTTACTAAGCTGGGCATTAATCCCTACATCACTCAATGGGTTGCCAACTGGCATACTGACAGAACCTACACCATGACTCCAAATCCAGCTCCAGACAAGTGACAAGTGGAGTACCTGTCCTGAGACCGCTCTTGTTTGGCATCTACTTCTCTGAAGTACAGGCCAACACTAAGGGACTCTGGCTAACAAAGTTTACAGATGACTGCAGACTGGGAGCCATTACTGAATCCTCAAATGATGTGGATATTCTACAAAAGGGCCTTACAGAAAGAGATGCTTGGTGCCAGAGCCATGGGCTCAAGCTTAATGCCAAGAAATGTATAGTTATCCCCTTTGGGAAAAAAACATGTACCTGTGAATTACCACATAGGTGGCAGTACACTAAACACCGAAAGTGTGATAAGAGACTTAGGGACACAGGCGGACAGTGGTCACATCTTCAATAACCACAACAGACAGGAAATCCTTCTATGTGGCACACCTCATCACTAATGGCTTTTCATCAAGAAAAAGGAGGTCATTGTCCCACTGTACTCATCCCTCATTAGACCCATTATAGAATACAATGCCCCATTTGGTATGTACCTCTCAAGACATCTGCAACAAATGGAAAGGCCGCAGAAATACCTCACTAAAAGAATCACAGGCCTAAAGCAAATGCCCTATGCTGACCGCCTTAAAAAACTCCAGCTATACTCTGTTGCATATCGTCTACTCCGAGGCGATCTCTGCTTAACATACAAGGCCATGTCAAACCCAGAGCTGATGGACATGCTACACTTAAAGAAATCACAATCCCTCAGAGCCACATGTTCCAGGGATCTAAACCTTGTCATCACAATAAACAAAACATGCTGGAGGGATAGGTTCCTGACCCAGAGACTCCCCAGACTCTGGAATAGACTGCCTGCACATTTCAAGCAGAGTGTTTCTTTGGCCCTCTTCAAAAGGAACCTTGATGATTGGATGGGAGAAAGGAAATTCACCCCAGGGATCACAACAGTCTCCCTGCTAGACAAGGGTCCAGGGAAGTAAATAGTGTGGGAAGAAATAGCCAGGAAATTATTATGGCTAGGCTTGTATATAGCCTAGTACCAACCTATGAACCTATGAATTATCTATTTGAAAATTGTTCATTTCTAACATACATATTTATTTTTTAACTTTAATTCTAATAAAACTGTTTTGAAAAAAAAAAGAGATTTCTCAGTGTTGGATGCAACAGATTAATGTACTTCATAAGGATCTCTGCTGCAGAATTATACCTTATCGCTGGGAGATAGCCACAGGTACATGTCTGCTCTTCTGGATGGACTTCTAGAGCTGTCAGGCATCCCCAGAGGAGAGCTGGACTCCCTCTTGCCCATGATGGTGACTCAATGCATGACTAAATGCTGAAGCAGTTTGTGCTATCTGTTCTTGTTAAAAGAAGTTATCAATCAATAGTATGTCTGTCCAGCTATCCTTTCTAGGTGACTTGCCGACAGCACGTAATTGGTTTGAGTACTTGGTTTTTCTTATAATAGCCTTTTGAATTGTTCTTGAATATGTGAAAATTGGTACAGATGAATTGCCTGTGGCTTTCTGTTTCTGATATCTGTGGCATCCCCACAAAGAATTGTTAGTAAATGTGCCTACATATGACAGAGAATGGCTGTGAACCATCACTAGCAGTGGCTTTTCTGTCTGAGGAGGAACTGCTAGGTGTTCTTTGTAGGACTCACTGCCTCAGTCTTTCTTTATCTTTGAGAATTAGTTACAAACAGCAGCCTGTCTTCTGGTATAACTTCCAAAGCTTTCAGACATCTCCAGCAGAGCTGATATCCATCACTATTCATTATGTCAGCTGATGCATGTATAAAAAGGGAGAGCAAGTGATTAGTTGTCTGTCTCTCTGTGCATTGGTTCCTTCTAAATGGCTTATACAGTGGTAATTAGCCAAATGGATTTTTTTTTTCTTTTTGCATTGATAGATTGCGGAAGACAGTTTCACCTAAATGACCATCATTTAATGTCTTTTGTTTGAGAGAAGAAGCATCATATCTTCTGTGAACGCTCTGCTAGTTAAAAAGAAAAAAAAAAATCAGAAGATCCAAAACTTGAAGGCATTCATTCAGCACAAAAAGTTGCTGAGGTTTGTACAAGGCATGCCTGCAACCTTGGAGGGAGACGGGAAGGAATCCTTTGTTATTATCAGAAGGAACATATCACCTAGGAAAGGTAAAAAAGGGAAAGGCTTATTTAAGAAAATGGAAAAAGAGACTTTATAGATTCTGTGGGCAGAAAGCTTGAGGCCTTAGTGACACTATCATATCCCACAGGTGTCTGAATGTGCTAGTTTCAGTGACTAGTTGACATGTCTAGCCCTGGTCCCATGCCAGATACTTACTATGTGCTTACCTGTTGTGATTAATTTGTAAACAGAGTAAGAGAGCTTAATTTAGATTACCTCAATGATGGACACCAGTCCCCATGTACTGGCAATCGATATATGTCCTTTATTAATTTATGGTGTTCCATCAGAAGGGTTTTCCTTCAGGATATCTAAGCCATACTGTTGTAGGAGGTGTTTGTTTTTTCTCATAATCAGGATGAATCACCTGCTGTTACCATTAGAATGTCAGAGCCAGAGGGCTGGACACTCACCATACAGACATCTGCCTAAGCCTCTGTCATATTTGATTATGGTAGGACTGCCAAAGACTGGATAAGTCCAGAAACAAACCAATCTTGTGCATTTGGGATTGCTTTTCTGCAAAAAAAAAATGAGAGGTGGCTCTTTCCTCTGCCAATTTTTTTATTCCATACCAGGCAAGGAAAACATGTCATACTTCATGCAGATCTTTTCCTATGACTATGATACATAAGAAGAGGTGACTATCTTACTAGATTCCACTCCTGTAGGTATACTTCTTAAGATTCTTAACCTAATTAGTAAACATTTTGCATAGGCTAACAAGGAGGTCCAAATATTTTTATGAGACTTCTAGATCTCCTTGTAGTTGATAACTTGAGGTCCCCTGTTGTGCCAACTCCCTGTTTTTTCAAGCCTTTCTAGGTGACTGTGAATTTGCTCTCTTAAAACAAGGCTCTATTCCCAGTATCTAAGAAGCCTGGCAGATCTTATAGGCTAGAGAAAGTTTGTAAATATTTAGGAAGGTCTACAGGGTGATGTCTTTAGGGGATCAGAGTGGGTTCTGGGGCTCAGTATGCTCTGTAAGACTAGGGAGATCAGAGTCTTAGATTTGTCAGCTTTGGCATTTAATACAATAAATTGTCAAACCCACATAACTGAGTACAGAGGAAACATCCACAAAGGATATGGCCTCAGAAATCCACAGTCTTAAATGGTAAAATGACTAAGTCCAGCCAAGCGATCTTTACAGTGAATGTACACTATAAAATATGAAATGCTGTAGTTGCCTGTTGTAGGGGCACATTTACAGGCAGCTTTTATGAGATATGTTTGGATACAGGCTTTGAAGAATTATATGAAGAGGAAATTATTGGGTGCTCCCCGAAAAGTATGTGTTGTTTGATTCTCCTCTGTGTGAATTCGTTAAAAAATAAAAAAGTATGTCACGACCATGTATCATATCTGTCAAGCACTTATCCCCCCATCCCTAGCCCCAACTGTAATAGGAGCATAGGAGCTATCCTAGCAGGCCATGTTCTATAAGAAGCGGTGCAAGGTGAGTCAATATAAACAAATACCTTTGAAAAGAAGCAGTTCTGAGGAGGGGGGCAGAAAAAAAGAGAGGCAACTAGACAGGAGCTGGAGAACCAACATTTTGCTCCTGGTGTGACTAGCTCTTCACTCTTATCTTCAAACCACCCTTCACTTGCCTTCTCCACGTCTGCATTTTAGGTTGCAGTCCTTTCACTTCAACACAGTTGGGTTTTCATCAACATACAAATGGGTAGGAGATCATATTAGGTTAAAAGACAGAGTTCAGAGACTTTCCCTTCTTTACGGGGATGCTCCTTATGCCCCCCAAACAGGAGGATCTAGAGAAGCAAACCCCTCTCTGAAGAATCTATAATTCCTGTCTCTAACCATAGAAAAAGTCCCACTGCAGGAACAAGGGAGGGTAGTTATTTTGGACTTTTTATTGTTCCTAAAAAGTGATGGTCCTTGGAGACCTGCTCCAGACTTTAACAGGCTGAACAAATTCCTGAAAGTACCAAAGTTCAAACTGCTGACCCTTCAGGCATTATTTTTACTGCTTCTTTTTCCATTAGCTCACTTAGTTACTTTAAATGTCAAGGATACATAATGGCACATTGCAGTTCACAAAGACCACAAATGGTGAGGTACAGATAAGGGTACAACAATTTCCAAGTCACACCCCTGCCCTTCAGTCTGTTCATAACCTCCAGAGTTTATATTAAATTTCTAAAATTGGTATGTGCCCATCTCAGAATGCAGAGGATTTATATTTAATCATATTTTGATGACTACCTCATTCAGGCAGCCTCCACAAGGGAATATAAAGGCTTCTGGAATTCTCCAGCCATTACCTGCCCAACTTGGACTATTCCCTGAGACTTCCCTTGCTAAACCTTTTTTATCAGGGAGGCTAAGAGCTTCCTGTGTGTATTGCTGTGCACTGAATGGCACATATAAGTCATCGTAACTGAGACAATTCCTTATGAACCTCAGCCAGTGCACAGTAGTAACTGAGTAAATCTGTGTGGGCCTTGGGCTACGTCAGCATCTATTCTCATGGTGATACTTACGTTTATGTCCTTAAACCTTATTTTAGCAGTAGTTACCTTGGTCAGAAGATTCTTTTGGACTGTACGCCCTGATGTGCAAGAGCCCAAATAATCATATATATAGAGATAGAGAGAGCCTTAGGACTAATCCTTCCTTTATGCCAAAAGTGGTATCCAAGCTAACAGTTGACTAGATGGTACAACTATCAGTCTTCTTTCCTAACTTACAGAACAAAGGAGAAAGATGTCTTGTATACATTCACTGGCAACCCAAACTTTGACTTCCAAGAACCAAAGAAATGAAATAATCTGAAAAGATATCTTTCTTATTTGTGACTTGCAGATAAGCCAGAACTGTCTTTGAAGAAACAATATGTGACTGACTAAACTGCATCACCTTTTGTTGTGAATTGAATGAAAAACACTTGGGAGAAACAATACCTTTTCAACAGGGGAAAATATTTATGGGTGGAGACTGGAACCTGATTTGTGATAGATAGGAGGTATCAAGGGAACCTAGGAGGGGAAACTATAACAAAATAGGGTAGGTTTCTGAAGAAGCATACAAGAGTATTTGGTATGGAATATGTGAGTTCAGTAGTAGAAACTCAGAACTTACATATTGTTCCCAAGGTACAATAACTGAGCTAGACTGGATATAAATTATATTTCACAGGAGCAGGTGTATTTAATTAAAAATTTTGAGACCCATCAAATAACTAGATTAAACCATGCACCAATAAAAATAAGACAAAGATACAAGGTAATAATGTAAAAATGAAACACTGCCACTTTCCTACTTATTTGTTAAAAAGAGGAATTTAAGGAATAGATAGTGGAAATTACTCAAAAGTTATTAGAGAAGATATGAATTTCTCTAAAAGGGATAGCTAGTGAGTAGTAAAAATGAAAATATAACTTAAATATGGTAGAAACAGTACAGAAAGTAATATGGTAAAGTAGTGGGAATTATTTAGAGGGGGTTTAATACAGGTGCTCACATGATAGTAGCTTGCCACACACCAGCACAATGCCAATTGCTCGAGAAGGCAAGTGCTCGAATTCCCTCTAGCCCAATGACCCGTTTCAACATAGCCTTCCCCACACCAGTCCTATAAAATTATATAGTTCAACTTCTCCCAGAACCTAAACTGTAACCTTAAAACTCCCACCCATTTCCTAGCCCAACTCCACACTGCCTTACCCTAAACCTCCACCGCCCAATCCTAAATTCCCACATTGTTCCCAAAACTGAAAATTCCAGTCCCCCTCCATAAACTAAATTCCCCTCCTGCTGCCTTATCCTAAAACTCTTTTCCTACTTCTTATCCCTAAAACTAACTTCTTGCTCCTAACCATAAAATCCATCTCCCTTAGTCTCAAATCCCATTCCAGCTCCCACCCCATATTTGCTTGTCTGAATTCATATTTGAGCACAAGCAACAGCCTACATGAACTACAAGGCACTTGGGCCTCCTGGCTTCAAAGCAGGGGATTGAGAGAACCTGGGTCTCCAGCACATGCAGTGAACTGGGTGGATATTTTGTGGCCCTTTTGGCTGCAACTTCATTCAGAATGGTGTCCACAGAATAGTCTTTATCACCTTTTTCACACCAAAAATGTTATAATATCTGAACTCCTTATTCAGACAGGTTATCCTCTGATAATCTCTTTATTCCTTGTTACATTTATTTTACTATGGGGATATAAGTCATCATCATTTTGTAGAAAATTTTAATTCCTAGAGATGTTTGAACAAAAACAATTCTTAACTGCAGAACAAATGTACATTTATCACTTTCATTTTTGGAATGTTTTGCAGTAAAATGTAAGAGGCATGCTTTCATTCATACATGACACAGAGTCTAATAATGCTAGCTCATTTCTTCACCAGAGGAAAAATGTATTATCTTTAAAACCTTAACAAAAATGAATGAAATCCAGTTCTTTTCATTTGTATAACCATGAAGGTTCAGAAACGTGGTCAGGGCACATGGCAAATTCCCCTCCTCATTTTGAATGCAAGCTGGTGCTGGATGACTGTCACTCATATTCAGCGATGGAGAGTAATGGCGAAGGTACCGAAAGTAGAGAGGGAAGCTGCAATATACCACAGATGTACGATAATGCAGGAGAAGTCATGGTGGAAGTTACAGAAGTCAGGAAAGAAGACTTAGAAAATTAAAAATTAAATTCTTGTGGATATGTTGAAGGAAAAGTGCCAGTAAATGATGAGGCACTATCATGGAGAAGAGCAGAGCCATGATATGTCAGCAGGTTGCAGCTGAATGGTAAGGCATTTGCTATAGAAAAGACTAGTAACAAGAGAAGACGTGAGATGGACAGTGTGACAGTGTCTGAATCTGTCTCAGAAAGCACTGACGCACAGAGTCATGACTAATCAGTAGAGTACCTCATTTTAAGGGCGTGTTCTAAGGATGGGCTGCAAGTAAACTCAGTCATTAAGAAGGCAACGTGTATCTACATAGCAGTAGTACTGTAATGTAGTAAAGTGCACAAGTGTGAAGTGACAGATGGGGAAGGTATGCAGCAATGCTGAGAGTAGACATAACAAGTACTCAGAATGAGATCCGCAGAAGAAACAGGGATAAGAAAATGACCAGTGGCAGAAATAAAAAGTAGGAATTAAACACTGATCAACAGGTATGATATTTGGGATGGAGCTGATGTGCGATTAGGTTTCACTGTAGAAGTTGTAAAAGGTTTTGATAAACCTAGGAAAAGTAGGAAATGCTACATTTTGTGAAACAACTTATGAGAGCTTTGCTTCAGCAGAAAAATGTATAAATGAGTATGACAAAACTATTTTGTAATCCATGAAATAATCATACTTTTCAAACTTTAAACATTTGTTGTGTCTTTTGGCTTTTCCCGGTTAGGGGTCGCCACAGCAGAACTCCGGTCCGCTAATGATTGGCAGTAGATTTTTACGTGCCGAGTTGCCGACCCTGATGCATGACCTTCAATGAAGGTAGGCCCATTCATGCATGTCTCCACACAGAAGAGACGCTCTAGCTGAGAATCGAACATGACGTCTTACTGTGAGGCGACAACGCTACCGCAGCACCACCACCGCAGTTTCAAACTTTAAATATGCGGCTAAAAAGGATGTTAGCTGTGCAGTTTAGTACCACAGAAGTAGATGAAGATGAATTTGGGCAAAAGATGTATGAAGCTGAATGTTGGTTGATAGAAAGTATGGACTGGAGATTTGGAGGTGCGTGCTCAGGAGGTGCGTGCTCAATGAGTGTGTTAAATAACATGACCCAACATGTTTCAAATGTGATTATAAGGAATGGAAAGAAATGACATGAAATGTTAAATGGTGTGGACAACATAAAGCATTTTCTTTCTTTTCTTTTGGTGGTGATATAGTGCATTTGATTCAAGAATTTATCAACAGATGATGTGGGTAATGTGAGGAATTTGGATGTCCCCTATAAGAAGTTATAGTTTAATGTGTGGAGATGTGGGAAAAAATCATGTTTAGTTTGATTGTCCATCTGTACAAGAAGACATGATCGACAAGGAGAAGAAAAAATGAAAATATTAATAAAATTGGTAAAGAAGAAGGAAATGAACATAAGGTGGATAGTAAAAGGGAAGGACAGAGTGAGGAGCTACATGAAAATTAAGGTGTAGTATAAAGTGGCCAGGAAGTGAAGAAAAAGTAGGGATAATGTAAGATAATAATGATTCACAGAGTGTTAAAAGGCTGAATGTATATAAAGAAAAAATTGTGATTGTAATGAAAAATAATTGTAATATTTTGGAAACAGATGCTAGCGAAGATGCAGAAGTAGGAACAGGTTCTGAGAAGAAATAAATATAGTCTTTGGGTGATAGAGTGTGATATGAAAAGAGTAAGATGAATAATGTAATGGGAAAAGGTGAAAAGGTTAATGATAATATTGATGCAGTAGTACATGATTCCGGTAAGTATGTAGAGGTTGACATTATCTTGGAGATATAGAAATGCCACATCCACAATAGCAAACAAGCCAAGAAAGTTTGCATTGCATGTGTGATGATCACCAACATTTGTTACCTACTGGGCAAGGCCAATGTGTGCGATGATGAGCTTCTTGTCTTGGTTACAGTGCAGACCCACAGCCAGATCCTGTTAGACCACCTTGCATTGAGATTAAGTACTAGGAGCTATGGTAAACATTGATCACGCCTGAGCATCTACTGTAGTCATCATGAGTCCCCATGCACACAGACGGCTAAACAACATTGTTGATGTATTAGGTTCATAGGTTGGTGCTAGGCTATCAGCCCTAGGGCCTATACAAGCCTAGCCATAACAATTCCCTGGCTATTTCTTCCCACATTATTTACTTTCCTGGACCCCTGTCTAGCAGGGCGACTGACGTGATCCCTGGGGTGAATTTCCTTTCTCCCATCCAATCGTCAAGGTTCCTCTTGAAGAGGTCCAAAGAGGCACTCTGCTTGACATGTATGGGCAATCTATTCCAGAGTCTGGGGAGTCTCTGGGTCAGGAACCTATCCCTCCAGCATGTTTTGTTTATTGTGATGACAAGGTTTAGATCCCTGGAGCGTGTAGCTCTGAGGGATTGGGATTTCTTTAAGTGTAGCATGTCCAACAGCTCTGGGTTTGACATGGCCTTGTATGTTAAGCAGAGATCACCTCTGAGTAGACGATATGCGACAGAGTATAGCTGGAGTTTTTTTAAGTCGGTCAGCGTAGGGCATCTGCTTTAGGCCTGTGATTCTTTTAGTGAGGTATTTCTGAGGCCTTTCCAGTTGTTGCAGATGTCTTGAGAGGTATATACCAAATGGGGCGCTGTATTCTATAATGGGTCTAATGAGGGATGAGTACAGTGGGACAATGACCTCCTTTTTTCTGGATGAAAAGCCCTTCGTGATGAGGTGTGCCACATAGAAGGATTTCCTGACTGTTGTGGCGATGTGGTTATCGAAGGTGAGACCACTGTCCACCTGTGTCCCTAAGTCTCTTATCACACTTTCTGTGTTTAGTGTACTGCCACCTATATGGTAATTCATGGATACATACCACGATAATCCTCATCACACGAAACTTGTAACAAATAAGCCAACGAACCTTGGATCCTGGTTAAGAATAATCCTTTATTGAAGCACCAACAATTCCGCATACAATAGTTGAAACAAACACTAGGACTAAGCGCTTTCACCCTGAAACACAGGGCATCATCAGAGTACTAATTATGCACTACCATCTTCTTTTTATACTAAAATAGGTAACTTAATTGCACCTCGTTAAAACAATTTATCAATAAATAATACATCTTTAATTGATTAATTTAAATTCAACCAGTGTTAAAGTGAAAGGAACGAAAACCAAAAGGAAGTCAAATTACCATTGAAACTGACTTTAGATATTTAGGTATATAACCAAATTCATCTGATCAATAAAACTGTTTATGTTTGTATATATATATAATAAATAAATAATTATGAAAAACTAATTAAACTAATTAAAACCTTGCACGAACAATTACAAAATCCAACGGTGGAAGGTGATGTTATTATTACAGAATCACAAGAGCAACTTTTTACGTTACACTCTACGCCTAATACTAGCATTCACAGGCAAGTAATTGGGCAACAATCAACAAGTCCATCAAACAATGGTGTTATATTAGGCAAAGATGAAGTTAATATTCCACCTCGTACTAATAGGACAACCAGATCTCATCTCAATGAAGAACGAAATCCAACTGCACGAATTGGTCGCCCACCCATCAATCAAACACCTAATATGGAATTGGATCATTTTCTTACGGCCCCATGTTTAAACAAGAGACAACCTATTAATTCCAGAGATATGGGCACGCTCAACACTCAATTTGTAGAATTTGAAAAGACTTTAAGAACTTTCAAATCACTTCAGATGGACAACGTGTTCCTGGAACGATCTCTGGAGTTAAAACAAGTACCAAAGGGGCTACGGTTGTTCAAATTACCACATGGGTTTCATGAAGGCACAGATACATTTACTGAATTATTACATCTTTTTGACAGAACTGGATTTGAACTAATAAGACTGATTATACGTAATAATAACGACAGATTGAATGTTTTAAAAGAAAAATTAAATATTTTAGATAGTAATATTAAAGCTGATTTGTTATATGAACACAATAAATTTAGGTTAGAAAATGTTTTTAAGGATATTGATAGGTATATTAATAAGGGCTTGGATATTAAAAATAACAAAATTGAAAGAGACACAAGGGATTATAACAATAACAAAGCGTATACCCATTTTAGGGAATACAAAAATATGCAAGCCAACAATCGACAACAGGTTATGACTAATAGACAAGAATTAAGTCCCAACATGGACCATGTTAGGACAAATCAGGTCGATTTTAATTTTAATCATAATGATGAAGTACAATCGGTTTTTTTAGAACCCCCATCTTTGAGGAGATCAGAACGAATAAGAGAGCAACAGAGCAACCAGAATCAAGTTACACACAGATATTACAACAATCAACTACACAGAACCCATTCATGGCAGAGATAGCCATAATTAATTACAACCATACAGAAGTTGTTTCTAGAATAACTGAGGATTCAAACAGAATCGAATCAATTTACCCCACTTTAGACACACAAATCATTAGAGGTAATCCAGTGTTAGAGAAGAGTGTAACAGATAATGAAACCGGAATTTTAATACACACAGATATGCAAGATTGCTCTGTCTCTTGCTTTTCAGGTTTTAATCTGTACAATTTTACAGGACAAAAATTTGATGACAAATACGTTCAATTTTTAAGTAAAGGTTTTACCTTTATACCTACATACAGGTTAGATGTGGGTAAGGTTCTGACAAATTTAAAATTGTTTACAAGACTTTTAAATTTGAAAATATTTTTCCACAACACAGGAGATCCATTTCAAAGTAATAGATTCTTGACTTTGAAACGTCATAGTACTTTCATACCCCCACAAAATTGCTTCATTCAGATCTTTGAAAAGTTATGTGAATCACATATCAGAAGAATTTTACAATTCAATAATACTGGTATTAGCAATATGACACCCTCAGAGAAATTTTGTCTTAAAGAACTTACTGACACAAATAAATACCGAATTATGAAACCTGACAAAGGTGGGGGTGTGGTCATTATGCTTAATACTGATTACAACAACAGAATTTCAAAGATGTTGGAAGACAATGATACATACCAAAAAGTTAGTAGAAATGAGATTAATCAAGCTTACACTAGGATCGATTGGTTGTTTTATGAACTTCTAATGGATGGGAGAATAGATCAACAAACTTATAATTTCATCTGTGTTGAATTTCCAATTACCCCATCTATATTTGGGATTCCCAAGATTCACAAAAACATGAACCATCCTCCTTTCAGACCGATAGTGTCAGCAAAGGGATCTAAGACAGAACCTTTGGCTGCCTATATTGACTTTAAGTGTAAGCCTATTATGAATTCTATTCCACATATCTTAAAAGATTCTTGGCATTGTCTTGATACCATTAGGCAGTTTATGACCACCTTTGATTTTAAAACAGAATTTTTAATGGTGACTGTAGATATTGTTAATTTATTCACGGTAATACCTCATGAACAAGGATTGGAGATGTTTGAAGGATGTTTAAATAAATACAATCAAGACAACATTTCTGAAAATCGGTTACTTACCGAAATGTTAGAATTAGTATTAGAAAACAACTTTCTTTCATTTAACAAAGAACATTTTAGACAAATTAAGGGGGTTGCCATGGGGGCTAGATGCGCCCCCATTTATGCTAATTTGGTCCTTGCTTATTGGGAGTTAGAACACGTATTTACAAGCATTTTTTGGAAAAAAGTTCTGCTATATCTACGTTTTTTAGATGACATTCTAATTTTTTGGAATGGAACTGAGGACGAATTTAATACATTTATTAATTTTTTGGGCAAAACAACAGATTTTTTAAGATTTACTAGTCATATCTTTGTGAATAATGTGAATTTTTTAGACATCACGCTATGTTTGGATGAGGATAAGTTTCACTCAGGGATTTACAGAAAGAAAACCTACTCGAATTCCTTTTTACATTTCGAGAGTTGCCATCCTATGCATCAAAAAAAGAATTTAGTTAAAGGACAAATGGTGCGATTATCTAGACTAGTGAGTGATGAATTAAAATTTGAAAATGAATTAGACATACTTATAAACATGTTTTTGGCTAGAGGATATCCGATGAACTTAGTTCAAGAGATGAGTAGGGAAGTTAGAATTAAAAGGAACACATTATACAAACCCATCATGTCCCTGGCAACTAATATTACTACAAACAAGAACCAATCTATTTCAAGACATGACACTTTTGTTTTACCTTTTAACAACTGTTCTCAACAAATAGTTACTGCTATGCAAGAAACCTGGACTAGCATTTTAGATCTAAGTCAAGACTTAAGAGAAATATTAGGTAATTCAGTTAGAATAACTTTTAGTAGAGGTAAAAATTTAAAGAATTTATTTGAACAATACAAGAACTATGAAATGTTTAAAAATTCCAAAATGAACAAATGTGGAATGTGTCATGTTTGTAGATTCATCAATGATGGCCCTTACTTGTATATTCATAATTATGTCAAGACAATTACATGTCCAGGATTGTGCAATTGCAACACAAAAATGGTTGTTTATGTTGCAACATGCACTGCATGTCATGCATTCTACGTAGGTAAAACTATTAGAAAACTTAAACAAAGAATTAGTGAACACCTACGAGACATAAAGAACAAAAAAACTATAAGTGCTCTAAACAATCATAGTATTAATTGTTCTAATTTTAAAAAAATTACATTTTTTATTATTGATAGAATTTTTCATCAAGAAAGTAGTGGTGGTGATGAAAAGATGATTCTAGAAGCAAAGGAATGTTTGTGGCAATTAAGATTAAACGCCACGGCCTTGCCTGGTATTAATGAACAGATTTCAATTTCTAGTATATTGAAACTTAGATCTCAATTCATTTAAATGTTGTTATATGTACTAAAAACTATTTTAAACAAATATATATATGTATACAAACATGTTTTTAAAAGACATTTTAGAACATTATTGATAATTTGTGAAAGTAGACTGATGTTTCAACTAGATTAGTGTCCAACAACAGATATTATTACTTTATTACATGCATTACATACATATATATTCTTTTTACCATATATGTATATATTTTTTACCCTGTATATGTGTTACATACAAATGAAATTACCTATTACATTTTCCTTTAAAAGGATTGTAATTTATAAGTCTTTATAAGTCTTGATTTTTAAGATATGTTATGCTGCTTTTTAAGATATGTTATGCTGCTTTATATATATATATATTAAATCAAACAATTTTTTCTAACATTTTTTAACATTTCTTACATTTTTCAATAATTTATTAAATTTTTCAACATTATTAATATTAATATTATTACTATTACAATTTTGACATATAATGAATCAGTTTTCTATAAAACACTTTTTTTATAAAACTTTTTTTATATACAATTTTAAATTAAATCATTTGTATATATAAATACATACATTTTTCATAATTATTTATTTATTATATATATACAAACATAAACAGTTTTATTGATCAGATGAATTTGGTTATATACCTAAATATCTAAAGTCAGTTTCAATGGTAATTTGACTTCCTTTTGGTTTTCGTTCCTTTCACTTTAACACTGGTTGACTTTAAATTAATCAATTAAAGATGTATTATTTATTGATAAATTGTTTTAACGAGGTGCAATTAAGTTACCTATTTTAGTATAAAAAGAAGATGGTAGTGCATAATTAGTACTCTGATGATGCCCTGTGTTTCAGGGTGAAAGCGCTTAGTCCTAGTGTTTGTTTCAACTATTGTATGCGGAATTGTTGGTGCTTCAATAAAGGATTATTCTTAACCAGGATCCAAGGTTCGTTGGCTTATTTGTTACAAAATTCATGGATACATGTTTTTTTCCCAAAGGGGATAACAATACATTTCTTGGCATTGAGTTTGAGCCCATGGCTCTGGCACCAAGCATCTGTTTCTGTAAGGCCCTTTTGTTGAGTATCCACATCATTTGGGGATTCAATAATGGCTCCCAGTTTGCAGTCATCTGCAAACTTAGCCAGAGTCCCTTAGTGTTGACCTGTACTTCAGAGAAGTAGATGCCAAACAAGAGCGGCCCCAGGACTGAACCCTGAAGTACTCCACTTGTCACTTGTCTGGAGCTGGATTTGGAGTCGGCTACTTTTACAGTGTGGGTTCTATCAGTAAGCCATTTAGCAACCCATTGGGTGACATAGGGATTAATGCCCAACTTAGTAAGTTTATCTATGATTCCAGAGTGGGGGATGGTGTCAAAGGCCTTGGCAAAGTCTAGATAGGCTGTGTGGACCACCTTACCCTTGTCCATAGCTCTGGAGACTGATTCAAAGAAGTCAATCAGGTTCAGGAGACAAGATCGGCCCTTCACAAACCCAAACTGGGTGGGGTCCAGTGTTTGAAGGTTGCCAATGTCTTTGTTTATAAGTTCCATGATAATACGCTCCATGGCCTTGCAGATAAGGCTTGTCAGACTGATGGGACGGTAGTTTCCGGGATCCAAGGTGGATCCCCTCTTGTGGATTGGGATAACTGTAGCTCTGCGCCACTCAGTGGGCACGAAACCTGAGGTGAGGCTATGATTAAACATGATACTTAGGTGAGGTGCCAGTTCATATTGTAGTTCATGTAGTACACAGCCCGGGATGTCATCTGGTCCCATGGATGCTGTATTCTTGACTTTAGGGAGTGCGTTTTGTACCTGTGTGGCCATTATTACTGGAATTTGGCAATCTTCCGGTATTGAGATGGGCCATTTAGGGGGTGAGAGGGGGTGAAGTTGGCACTGAATCGATCTGCCAGGATATTGGCAATATCCTTCGGATCAGTATATTTAATGCCATTCTGTTTTAGCTCAGAGCAGATCTGAGCATTGCCATTTAGATTCTTGACATAGTTATAGAATGCTTTGTGGTTGTCTTTGGAATCTTTGGCAATTTTATTTTCGTAACTAGCTTTGGAGGATTTTATGAGGCATCTCAGTTTCTTACTGAGGCTAGTAAGGGAGTTTTTTGCATCCTGGGATTTTCCTCTTTTCTGCAAAAGTTTCTTCCTTTTGTTGTAAAGTTTGTTTATGGCAGGGGACCACCAGATTGGCTTCCTTTTTTTGGATGAGAGCATTTTGGTTCTATTTGGGATGGGACGATTCATGCATGAGTGGATGTGCTCGTACAGTGCCTTAGTGTAGGATTAAGCAGTTGAACTTTCAGTTCCCGTCTGCATGGGTGTCATGAAGTTTGTCACTTCTGACTTGAGTAGCATGAGGTTGGCTTTGGAGAAGTTTTTATGGTGGTTTCTTTACTGGGGGTGGGGGTGGGATGTGGATGTTAAGGGTGATTAGCTTATGGTCAGACCTGACTAATGAGGGGGTGACCATAGGTATGGAGCATTGATTTCCCATGTTCGTAATGACCAGGTCTAGGATATTGGAGCGCCTGGTGTGACTACGGACTAGTTGTTCCAGGGCGTTGGAATTTATGAATTCCAAGAACCGTTATGCAAAGGTGTTGGGACATGAGTAGTTTTCCCAGTTAATGGTAGGGTAGTTAAAATCACCCAGTATTAGGGTGTTTGGTTCTATCTTAATATTTTCCAGTATGTTTAGAAAGGTGTAGTGAGAATCTTGGGGTATGGTGGGGGATCTGTAGCAAGCTACAATTTGGATTGCAGTCTTACCTAGTGTTAGTTGCATTTGGAGAATTTCAGACACATTGTGTTGGCCAACTAGCCTGGTGGTGTGAATATCCTTGGTGAATATTGACACTCCTCCACCTTTAGTGTTTCGGTCCTGGTTTGGTGGCGAAAAGTGTGGTAAGAGTTGTAGCCTGGTATTGCAAGGGTGCTCTCTGGAGCCTTGAACCAGGTCTCAGTTACTGCACAGATATCGATGTTCTCCATTTTTAGGAGTGCCTTGAGAGAGTGCATTTTGAGGTTTAGACTTCTAGCATTGAGTAGCATTACCTTCAGATTTTGCATGCTTGTACCTGTTACGGTGGTGGTTTTGTCCTTTGAAGTTTGCCTAAAAAAGGCACTATAGGGGTGGCAAGAGCCTTAGCCAGTAACCTGAATCCCAGGGGCGACAGATGCAGACCATCTCTGGCAAAGCATCATGGTCTGTCAATCATGTCATCCCAGGCAGACAGATACTGGATCCCCTTTGAATGACACCATAAGCTTAGCCAATTGTTGAAGTCAATCATTTTATCCTTATATTGTGGTATCATTCTGGGTGAAGGTAGGATGCTACTCAGGGCTAGGGTCATACCTGCCTGGGCCACATGATCCGAGAGATCTTCCATGTCTCTTTTCATGTAGTCCAGGGAGGTACGTCTCAAGTCATTCACTCCAACATGGACAATGACAGAGTCATATTTGTACTTGTTGTGGAGTGACTTGAGTGCATGCGTTATGTGGCGGATCCTGGCACCCGACAGGCAGCTGACTGTAATTTTCTCTTTATTCAGCCTGGTGAGAGGGACATCAGTGTGCCGGACTATAGAGTCACCTATGACTAAAGTGTTAGGTATATTGTCTTGCCTTAGGGGCTGTTGCTGGGTGGCACACTGGTGTTGTGAACTATTTGACACATTGGTTGTGATTGGTGTTTGTTTGCGTTTCAGCTTCAGAGGCCTTTGTTGCTTGGGCAGGTTACAGTTAAGGGCCTCTGCATATGTGGATTTAGTGTTGCTATATGTGGGTGTTGGTGGTGCGGGTTTAGAAGGGCTATGTGTTGCTTGAGGTGTAGTGTGGGTGTTAACCTTCTCCTCTCGACTGTTTAGCACAATCTTGGGTGGAGAGAGCTTTGCTTCCATTTTGGCTATGTAAGTGCATCTCTCACAGGTTGTAGTGTTGGGTGGTAGGAGGAGAGGGTTGTCTGTGTACATGAGGCAATTGCTGCATTGCCCCAGTATGCCCAGATTCACCAGGTGGACAGGAGAAATCACCGGAAGCTGACCCTTGGACATGCCTGGTTTGGGGCTTTTTTTTTTCTTTGTAAAGTATAGGAGCTGTTTCCTTAGCAAGGTACTTTGCAATTATAGGCTTTTTAATGCCTACTATTAATTTCTCCTTGTTAACAAGGAGAGTTCAGTGTTTGTATGAGTTTAAGGCTTCCTAGTGCTTTCCAGCAGGTATTAGAGAAAGTGCTAGTCACAGGGATGCTTAAAGGTAAGATTGAAAAGAATGCACTCTGCAGTGTGCACTAGAGAAGTTAGATGTGAAAGTAGGTAACTTGAGTTTTACCTGTTTAAAAAGTTAAGGTTTAGTGGAGAGTTACTATTTTTAAAACAGCAAGATGGATTGAAAGGGGTGGCCACTTTTGTATTTTGGTACTATGAAATACTGTAGGATGGCCAATAAATTTAAATAATTGAAGGGTGGGATTTCAAAAATTATGATTTTGTGATTACTCACATAAGCCAGTGAAAGTAGAGAGAAATGAGATATATGGTCAGATTAACATAAGAGGCGGGCAACTAGAAAGACAGTGGTATTTAACAAGACAACTTAAATGTGTGGGAGGGCGGGAAAAATTCTGCCTGACTCAGAACAGAGAGAGCTGTGGTCTCTTTTGAAGTTTTAATATGCTGTTAAAACAGAATGCAAGCAAAACACAAGGTAAAGAAAACAAACTACAGTATTCAAAATATAGAAAGGCAATACAGTAATACAAAAAATAAAAGCAAACTAACCTTTCCTTCACAGCAAAGTGTAGCAGAGTCTGGATGAGCTACATACATATATATATATATATATATATATATATATATATATATATATAGAGAGAGAGAGAGAGAGAGGTTTACTATCAAAAGCTTGAAAGGCACTTCATCGAACATCATTTGATGCAAAATACAGTTGCAAACATGCACAATTCCGAACCTGAATACTACAAACCCATAATAATGAATGCAAAGTGTGATTCATTATTATGGGTTTGCATTGTGACTGGAGATTGCGGTATAGTAAGGACCAGGGAATTTACCCTTTTCCTCACTGTAGTACGATCTTAGACTTGGTATATATAATTTGCAGGGGGTGTGGGGGTGCAGCTCCCCACATGGGGGGGGTGCAAGAGTGCGTGCCTCCCTGCAAAACAGTAAAAGGTTTGCTGTTGAGGTGAAATACTCATGACACATTGAGCTGCATAGCCTGGGTGTCTGATGTGACCTTCTGTTCTGTTGAATAACATCTACTGCAGACTTCAGGGAAAGTTTTTTTGGCATGGTGATCTGAAAACATTGTTTTCCACATTGTGGATTGTTGAAATGAATAGGAGGTGAAGTGCCTTTCAAGCTTTTGATAGTAAAACATATATATATATATATATATATATATATATATATATATATATATATATATATATATATATATATCGCTATCACATAGCCGAAATTTCAAAACTCTGAAGATGATATGTCCTAGACCATATCACCAAAGTTCTGAAATGCCAAAAAAAATAAATAAGTAAAAACAAAAAACAACTTACCTGTATGTTTTTGCTGCACCCCCCACCCCCTACTACTTAAATATACCAACTCCGTGATCACACTACAGTGAGGATAATGGCAAATCTCGGGTTGCTCACTATACGGTGATCCCAATAGACAATTGTCGGCATTTCAAAACTTCGGCGATATGGTCTTGGCCATATCGTCTTCGGAGTTTTGAAATTTCAGCAACGTGATAGGGGCATATATAAATATATATATATATATATATATATATATATATATATATATATATATATATATATCTATATCTATATCTATATATATATATATATATATATATATATATATATATATATATATATATATATACACACACACATACATACACAGATGTTCTATGGCTAAGGGTGGAGTGTAAATGTGTTTCTAGAGCAACAAAAACTATACAATTGGAAAGATGACTGCAAAGGGAGCTGTTCACCACAACAGAGATGCAAACTACAATGAAGAAGAGGGTATGACACTACTTGAATGTAGAATTATTTGAAACTCAGACAGGATGGGTGGGATACATAAATTAACATAATTTTGTGCCTTTAGGATTGATTGTAGATGGTAGTGTTGAAGCAGCCTACACCAATCTTTACAAATCAGAGATTTGTCAGTGTAACTGTAGTATAACGTGAAAGTCTTGAAAAATATGAAAATATTCAACCCTAAAGGGATTTCATCCATCAACTCTGTCCACTTGCATTACACCAGCAGTTCTTTAACAAGGTAAGCCAGAGCAGGAGTTGCAGTGAAGGTGTCAGAGAAGGACATTTCAAGAAAATGTTACACACTTACAGACTAATAACAATTCTCCCAATCATTAAATTACCAAGGTGAGCCACAGAAGTGCTCACAATGAAGTTGTCAGTAAAACACAAATCATGGGAATATTATACATTTGCAGATTGATAGAAAGAAAAGAAAAATAAGCTTTAAGGGATTTAAGTTCATGTCCTCAGTCAGTGATATTCTCCCAGGTAAAAAAAAAAATAACAAGTTGAACCACAGAAGCACTCATGGTGAAAGTGTCAGTAAAACACATATTAGGTGATATTACGCATTTGCAGACTGAAAGAAAACAACAAAAGAGTAAAGATAGGCCTGAAAGCATTTAAACCATGTCTTTGTTAGTGATATTCTCCCAAACTGTGAATTAGGAAAGTAAGCAATAGATGCACTCATACTGAAAGTATCATTAAAACACATATCAGAGGAATCTTACACATTTGTAGACTGAATGCAAGAAAATAATGACCTCAAAGAATTCTAACCCATGTTTTCACTGGTGACATACTCTATAGCAGGAATTAGCAAGGGGAGCCACAGAAGCGCTCACAATGAAGGTGTTACTAAAATACATCTCAGGGGGTATGTTACACATTTGCACACTGATAGATGAAAATTGTAATAATGAGCATACAGCCCTCAGAGGATTAAAGCCCTCTAGTTAGTGCACTGACACTTTAAGTCACTTCATGAGCAAACAGTGCCATGGAAGCAGTTTGACTAAACACATAAGCTTTACACTATTTCATGCTTGTTTGTATAACTGATGGCAGCTGAGGTTAATAGACATCATACATGACAGTGACTGGACTTAAGTGTTGTACAGTTTGAGACACCATTCATTACTTTTTGCACATAGGCATTGACTGCTTTTTTGCAACCTGTTTTCCACAGTATGACCACAAAAAGATAATTGATTGATTTGTTAGCTCTATATAGGCACGCATGTGGCAAGTTTATCTATTTTTGACTAGATTCAAGGTTGAAAATGAGAGTATAGGGCAGAAATGAAAGAGGAAAGCAAGCAGAGGGTAGAACTTCTGGTGATATCATAAGGAATTAACAGGATAGATGTAGGATACAAGCATACCTCTCAACTTCTTAGCTCAAGAATTCTGGAAAAATCCAAAAAGAATTTTTGTTAGATGGGCCCAAAGTCAAGGACAGATTGTAAATATTGCTAATACTAATGTGTGAATGGGTAGAATAATGGGTTTGGCATCACCATACATTTTCTGCAAGATATGAAGTCTGAAACTCAAATGGGTGTTATCATCACCATTAAATATGAACCAATCATATAGACATTATTCAAATTTCTTGAAAGTAGAGAGGTATTGGTGGGAATTGTATTTTTTTTGGGGGGAGGCAGGTGCCTCTTTTAGAGAAGGGAAAGCTGGGGAAGGAAGTTAGGGAAGTATGAGGCAGGTAAGAGGAGTGAGTTAACTAGCAGTGAAAGACAGACATAACTGACAGGGTGTGGGTTAACATAGTGAGGGAGTAACACAATGGTGAAGGGATGGGCATTGGCATAAAAGGCAGGAGGGACACCGACGTGTGTGATAGGATTGCGTGTTTGCAGATATAGTGTCTGCCAGCTTAGACCAGTGGAAGATTATTTGTCACCCTGGATAGTGTTACCACTGGGTCCTGGATCAAAAGATGCTGGACAGAGACATCATTCAATGAGTCCCTGTAGCATTGTTTCCATGTTGCCAATGTGGGCATCAAACCTCTTGTCTATTATTTTCCATTCAAGTTCTGTCAACTCTTAACTGGTGAAAAAGGTGAGATCTACATTTGCAGTGCTACTTGTGGGTACCACTATACCAGCCTCCACTGCAGGACTACCTTGGTGGAGATTGTGGAAGGAGGGCAGGAGGTGTGGAGGCAGCTGTGACAAGCTGGGATCTTTAAGTGGTGCTGGTGATGGCACAGCTGCTGTTGCCACTTGAGTGGATAATGAGTACATGCAGGTTGTGTAGATGTAGATTACTATGCTACTGCATATAATAGTAAAAGGAATGGAGAAACAAACCAAAAAAATGTAAGAGAAAAGACTGTGACAAAGAGGATGGAAAGGAGAAATATAAAGACAATGAAAACTGCATTCTTAGCTATGTTGATATTGATACAATTAAGTAGAATACACTATTAATAGTAATACTTAAACAGTAATTTTATCAGCCTGTTTATCTGAATGTAAGACATGTGGGGTGGGGGAGGCAAAACCAAAAGTCATCCTCACATGCAGTCTGACAGATAGATTATTAGCAATGGGGATTATTTAGCAAGACCCCAAATACGTACTTGTGGCCAGAGAGACATTTTGATTTTTGACAATACTGTACATATACAAAATAAACATGCTGATCACAAAATAATGTTTCAGTCAAAGGTGATAGACAAGGGACAGATATTTGTATTGTATATTGTGAAATATCCAGTAAACTACTAATTATGGATCTTACATATATAGACTGGGTAGTGGTAGAGCAGTACTACTGGGATAAAAAATATATAGAATGTTTTCCATGGCAACGGCACTTTGTTGCCAGGGGAATTGAATCCACAAACATCCTCAAAATGTTAGAGCACATAGACTTAACATCAGGATCCACATATCAACCTCTACAGGGGGAAGTATGTAGAACCTCAGTTGTAACATTGAACAGTCATAGTATTACGTTTGAGCTATGACAGTACTGACAGATGTGGTACTGGTGAATAAAAGTTAAAAATATAATATTTTTTAATACTTACTAATTGTTACTATGAAAGCAGAGGCATTTTTGTGACAACACTTATAATAACACTGACACTCTCTTGGGTACTCTAATCTGCTTATTTACAGTAAGTGATACGTCTTACACATTCATTCAGCTGTAAAACATCACCCTTGACTGCTCGTATATCCGAATGCCTGTGAGGGATGTCAGTTTGCCAGTACTGTTAAGATTTGTCAGCCAAAACTGCCTTAAGAGGTAGATTGCAAGTAGTAAACTACAAGATTTTTTGGATAGATGGGAAACACCCCCCCCAGGGTTTATATTCTAAGTAATGCTCATTACTATTTTATTTTTGTGCCTTGCATATATGTCATTAGCCACAGTCTTAGTAACAGTGGTTTTGGAATGATCACTTTTTGTTGTTGTTCATTTCTGAAGTTAAATTAAATCAAATTAAACACTGGTCAAGGCATTAAGATGTTAGGTACACACCCTTATGTCACCCTGTGGATAGCCAGCTGGCTCACAGACAGGACCCCTGAAATTAGAATTGGAGAGGTCACCTCTACAAAGAGGCCAGACACAAGCAGAGTTCCTCATGGATCAATCCTGGTACAGCTGCTTTTTGGCATTTACTTTTCTAAAGTCAAGACCAATGTTAATGACCTCTGGCTGAGTAAATGTGCAGATGACTGTAAATTAGGAGCTCTATTTGAATCCACCACCGACACAAATGTCCTCCAGGAAGGGCTGACACAGACAAATTACTGGTGTCAGATCCAAGAGCCATGAACTAAAACTAAATGCCAAGAATGCATAATAGTATCTTTGAGGAAGTCATATTGACAACATATCCCTAAGAGTTGACCCACTAGTCAGGGACTGGGGAACACACATAGACAGTAGTCTAGTCTTTGGCCATTATTTGTCTGGAGCAGTGAGGAAATTGTTCTATGTTATGGAACTACAAAGGTATGGCATCTAGGTCCAAGAAAGTCATTATTCCACTGAATTCAGCATTCATCTGACCGATTATTGAGTACAATGACCCCTTTGGTATGTACCTATCCAGACATATCTAACATATCCGCAAGTCAAGCTCCACGCGAGTAACCCGCATGCGAGACCTCAACCTGGTCTGTGACATCAATAGGACTTGTTGGCAGGACAGATTTGTGTCCCAGAGATTCCTCATTTATGGAATAGATACCCTCTCCATGTAAAGCAGAGTACCTCATTAAACCTTTTTAAGTGCAACCTGGATAACTGGATGGGGAACAGAAAATACACCCCTGGGATTCCACCTATGTCCTTGCTGGACAGTGGCATAGGGTGCTGACTTGTTGGAACATGGGCTAAATTCTTGGCTAGGCTTTTAAGGGCCTCAGGGCCTATAGCCTAGTAAATTCCTATGAGCCTATGATCCTTATTGGAATGTCCACACTAAAAGAATATAGGACATAGGTAACATGTCCTATGGAGACTGCCTCAAGGCCCTATCCATCTATTCTTTCTCTCTTCTACAGGCTGTTGAGGTGAAATCTATGCCTGGCATGCAAGGCATTGTCAGACCCCACTCTGATGGACCTCCTTCATATCTTCAAAACAAACAGCTCCAGAATTACCTGTTCTTAACCCTTAAACCTTGCTTGTGATATAAATAGGACCTGCTGTAGAGGGAACAGGCTCCCCATCCATGTGACGCAAAGTTCCTCCCTAACCCAATTCAAGTGTAACTTTGACAATTAGATGCAGAACAGGAAGTACAACCCTGGTTTGGCACCTGTGTCTCTAATAGATACAGTCAACCTGCAAATGGCTCATTTAACAGGCCCTGCTTACACTTATCAAGGGTACCAGAACTTGTCAATGATTTGGGATGCATGGCTTTGCTTAAAAAGGCCCTTTTGGTCATTAGCCTAGTAAACACCTATGAACCTATGTAGTTGTTTTCTGGAGAATAAGTGCTCAGTATAAATACCATACCTGACATTTACTTAGAGCTCATGGATACACACATCTACCCATCAAGCACAAATTGAGCATACTATATGGCCTAATAGGATAGGTGTATTGTATGAATTTTCAAGAACAAGGCTGTTAATTCCCCATTTTTCCATGCAAACAGAGCAATGTTGGAAAAACACAGCTCTAAGAAATGTGCTGACTCTGTTGACCCATCCAATTTCACCCACAAGCCCAAATTTCAGATGCAGAGAATGACATAGGTGCCAGAAGCTGTTAAAGACTGGGGGGTGGGGGGAGTGGGGTGACAGGGGCACTTAGTGAACCAAAAAGGGTAATTGTTTTATAACTATTTGCTACCACAACATAGGTTCACTTGGAAGACATTTTAAGCTTAGCCAATTCCCTTTTGGTGCTTGAATTAACATTTTCTGATTGGTTTTAGCTATCCCCATGGCTGATAATTGTATATTAGCCATAGTGAGAACAACTGTGATCATACCATAGATAATTTGAGGGGGCCATGTAAGGGATGCAACATTTAGGAACTGCCTATATCCATTAGTGGCATGAGGGGAAATCCTGGAGTACATTTTCTATTACCCATCCTTAGATCCAAGTTGCATTTGAATATGGATGGATGAGCTTTGCTTTATTTTTATGGATAGTCTGTTCTGGAACAGTGGTAGCCTCTGTGATATATATCCATCTCTCCACAACATTCAGTTTAGATACCTGGACTGAGTATTTCTGATGCCATTTGACTTGCTGATGTTCAGTAGGTCCATCTGTATTATGTCAGATTATGCTTTGTATGCCAGACATGTCACCTCTAAGCACTCTGTAGGATACTGAGTATAGTAATAAATCTTTAAGGTGGTCCATGCAAGACCTATTGTTTAGGACTTGTATACTTTTAGTAAGGTATCTCTGAAGGTATTCCAATTGTTGCATGGGGCTGGACAGATACATGCCAAAGTGGGCATTATACAAAATGATTGACATAATGAGAGCTTTGTAAAGGGGGACAACAACATATCTAGATCTAGTCACAATCAATTTGTTTATAAGCTGTGCAATATAGAAAGGCTTTCTTATGACTCTGGGTACATGTTGGTCAAATGTTAGGTCACTGTACACGCAAGTTCCCAAATGCCAAACAATTGGATCAGTTCTCAGAGGGCATTGTCATGATTTTGACACCAGTTATTATTTGGGACAAACCTTCCTGCATGATGGCTGAGTCATTTGGGGATTCAATAACGTCTCCTAGCCTGCAATCATCTCAAACTTAGCTGGCCAAAGCTCTTTGGTATTTCCTTTTACTTTTGAGATGTATATGCCAAACAGAAAAAGTCTCAGCACCAAACCCTGGGGGACTCCATTGGTGACTGGTCTCTTCCCCTGTTTTGATCTCCTGCATCCTGTGAGCCAAGTTGGCAATGCAGCTGGATATGTAAGTGTTTGCTCCTACATTATTCATCCTTTGTACTACACCTGAGTAGGGGATTGTGTCAAAAGGCTTGGCTAGGTCAAGGTAATGTGGTGTGAACTGTTTTACCTTCATCCATTGCTTTGGTAACAAGAGTAAAGCTTAAAATTTGCCCATGATTTTGAGCCTTTCACACTTTCCTCTGGGCTGTTTTCAAACACATTTTTAGGGCCATGCATACATGTATGCATTCCTTGATTCACCTTCCTGATTGTATTAAATTATATTCCTTGTATAATACAGCACCAGTTGTTAGAATGTGTTTTAAATCTGTAGTTTTGAACAGTTTTCCAGTAAGCAATTAAATAAAATGTATGAACCAATAATGACAAAACAAAACTACCCATTTTAGAAAATTTCAACCATAAAAGGCCACTCAAACTTCTCATAATCCACCAATATCAGTAAATATGCAAAATGTCTGCAGAAGTAAGTCATCTAAATAATTCCACATTTAAGGGATCTCTAACTAATGAAGAGGTTGCTGCTAGGAAACAACTCTATATTTCATTGTTTCATCTAAAAATAAATTGGCTGTTGCCCTTGAAGAATAAATTGCCTATGTTATATTAAAAAATGATAAGCTAATAATATTGCAACAGGGAATGGATGGCAAACTGATAACAGGTTCATAGTTACTAGGTAACTCCCCCAAAGGATGACATTCACAAGACTGTAGCATCCACTCCCTTTAAAATACAACATAGTACAGTATTAGCGATCTATCTGCATACTGTGGGAGTAGAACCCACAGCCTTCTGCATCAAAAGTAAGCTACTACCTGTTGTGCTAACAAAGCAAATGGTCTTGGAACACGCGGCGCTAAACTTCAATTCCCCTGAAGCTCTCAGCTCCTTGTAAACATTTTTATTTATTTAACATTTTTACCAGGAAAGTCAATTTTCAGTAGAGGGAAATACATCTTTTTAACATGGGAGGAAACCAGAGTACCCAGAGGGAACCCACCCAAATATAGGGAAGACATACAGAAGGCACCCCAGCCAAGAATCAAACCACATAACCTCTTATTGTGACACAACAACACTACCACTGCACCATCCATTTGACACAACTAAATCTCTCAATTTCACAGCAGAAGAAATCTGGAAAAAGCCCAAATTTATGGGGGGGGGAGCAAAGGGCTAAAACCAGGGACACATTTTAAATATTGCTTCTATAATCTTAGAAAGCTGTTAAAATAGTGTTTTGTGTTACTGTGTGTTAACAAATAAAAAGATGGTAAGACTGAAACTTAAAGGGCTTTCATTATGATTTGCCAGAAAGCCACAAATCTTAAGAGGAACAGACCAAAAGTATGAGCCAAGCTCCCCGAATCACATGTGGTGGTGTGGGTAGAAAATGCAGCACCCTATACCTAAAGTACAGGGTTTGAGCCCAATTCCACACATATGAAATACCACTTTGGAGCTATACACAAGAAATATTGCTTTGGAGCTACTGCATAAAATAAATGGAACTAGCACTAAACAGCTATCACTTTGGAGCTATGGCTCTTTTTGATATAAATCCAATAGCATTGTACCTACAAACTCTAGCACATAAATTATTCCAGACATTAAACAACTTGAATATATCCTTGGTCAAAGCATTACACTTGTAATTATGTGCAAATGACCTCTAGAAAACAGTCATCAACATCTTGGAATACTATACAATCTCAAGTGGTACCCAACGTCAGAGCCCATTCTAACACCAAAATAACTAACTGCAAATGTTTTGAAACCTTGATGACAATTTGTAAATATCATTGTAAGCAATGCCTCAAATATTTCACCAACTTTCACACTGTTCTCACACCACCATGGGAACAGCCAGCAATTCTTCATACAGTAAACTCATGTACTGTTACTTCCTATGTTTTCTATTCTGTATATTTGAAATACAGAATTAAAAATGCAGTGCGTACACTAACATTACTACAATCAAATCTGTAACAATCTATGCACCTTTTTGTGAAGTGGTTTGATTAAGGTATTGAGGGAAATTCCAGCCACTTTACAGAACTTAGTGGGATAAAGAAAGATTTTGGCCAATGGCAAAGTGAGCTATCTAGCTACTGCATGAAATAAATGGAACTAGCACTAAACGGTCATCACTATCACTTTGGAGCTATTGCATAAAATAAATGGAGCCAGAAATATCACTTCGGAGCTACTGCATAAAATAAATGGAGCTAGCACTAAACGGCCATCACTATCACTTCGGAGCTACTGCATAAAATAAACGGCCATCACTTACTGCATAAGTGTAACAGAATGAAATATCACTGACTAACTCCAGAACTGGAGCCTTAGAAGTAAGCAGTTATCCACGGAGCTAACACTTGGGAGCCTTATCAGCAAGAAGTGCTTTCCGCGCACATTTGTGTTTAAATTAGTGTGCGACATGCGCATGAGTCCTCCTCCCCCACTGGTTCCGGCGCCTATAGCTATAGTTTACCACCTGTTTGTCTTTTCGGCTGCCGGTAGTGATTTGGGTCGGGAAACTGAAAAAAAAAAGACATGCTAGAATAGATGCAGCTGAATCATTCAGCTGCATCTGTCTTTTGAGCCGTGGCTTTTTTTTTTAAATGAGATGATTTGCAAAAGTGGGGGGGGGCTCCCCCCTCGCTCTATGGTTCCGGTGCCCATGGAGAATGAGGTTTTACTACAGGCTCTTCTCATGGCCAATGGCAGTTAGATATTCATGCCACTGAGCAGCCCTTCTGTAACTACATCAGTGCTAAAATGGACTTGTAAATGCAGTGGGTGGTCAGGACCACAGTTATGACATGGTCCACCCCAGGGCCATAGATATGAGCTGAGCTGTAACCCACTGAACCGAAGCAATGGCATG
Source organism: Protopterus annectens (assembly GCF_019279795.1). Taxonomy (NCBI): domain Eukaryota; kingdom Metazoa; phylum Chordata; order Ceratodontiformes; family Protopteridae; genus Protopterus; species Protopterus annectens. Next base: position 1,358,562,430 of record NC_056743.1, read on the forward strand.
GAAATGGAGAATGACTGGTGGTTGGCCATTGACTAAGCCATTTCTTTTGGAGATGGATACATTTCTTGCTTTAAGCCAGTACCATCTCCACAGAGTCCCACAGTATGGTGCTGGCTGTTGGTGCAGAGCTGGACAGGCTCCCAGAGAGTTTTGTCTGCAGATGCCTCCATTATGTAGTCCTAATTCATGCTATCAATAGCTGCAACTCCTCCTAAACACAGTCAGTTTAATGTTCATTAAATTTATATGGCTTGTGGTATAGAGATACATCAAAGATACAATTGTCATGCTCATGTGCACAAAGTATGGCCAAGGGTGTTATACTTGTTTATAGTTGTAAAGATATCAGTTGCATATGTAGTTGTGGTGCTGGGTCATACTTATAATGGATATGTTTTGCTTTGATGTATTGATAGGTGATTATCCTTCCAGCACAAACACTGTGGAACTTCCATCATGTGATATTGGAGGATCTGTAACTTCTGACAATGATTGTTGGAATGAGGTGGCACAGGCAGGGAGTGAGGGGTCTGTGTTTGATACACTGAGTGTAACCATCACATTCCCTACACAAAGCATTAACACAGTCTCTCTGCCAGTGGATACCCAGGATACATAACCAACTGAAAGAAGACAGGTTGACAGGGACACTATAGATCAGGGAAGTGTTGTAGCCCTCAGTAGATAGATGTCTGAATCTTCTCATAAGATCCATGGTCAGGAAGGTCCACACAGGGTGGTTGGTAATGGTGCTAGTCAGAGATAAAGTTACTGCCCTCCCCCTGAGGTAGGTGTGTCAGTGGCTGCAACTCAATGTATGTTCAGCGTAATTGTGTTGGCTGTAAGAATTGATAAGAATGTAGGATACTGGATTGAGCTGGATATAACTGGAATGAGACTGGAATGAATGTCTTTATCTGTTAATTACACAAACTGTGCTGAACAAGTGCCAGCCTCTCCCTTATGTGCTAAATGTTCTTGTACCTTTCACAATAAAGTCTGCAAACACTGTAGTTCAGTTAAGAATGCTTTATTATGTACAGTGGAGGTAGATGTCAACAATATCTGAATACTGTCTCCATTAACAGTGCTGATAAACTGAAATAGTCTTATATTCTTCTTATTTGTTTCCTCCTGAATAGTATAATTAATATTCTGGAATGCTGGCTATTTGACTTGACTTCTGTACTCATACCTGAGTGTCTGTACTGCAATGACTTTCTGCATATCAGTCCAAACAAACTAACTTGATTAACTGTCTGACATATTTCTTAATAATACCAAAACTCTGTAAATTTCTACATGTCTGTTTAGCCTTTGTTCCCAAGCCTTGTAAGATCTCTTTGCTCTCAATGTACTGCACATTCTGTACTTAGCAGTATTTTTGACTGAAGGTTATTTTCACTTATTGAATGTGCTTTCACTGAAACTGTATACACACATGGCCTGCTCTAATATGGCTGCATTTCTAGACTTATGCAGAGAGAATACTGTATTTTTGCACATTTAAATGATCCCTGTTCTTACAGTGGCAAAGGCTAGTTTCACTAATGCCACAGCTGAGATAGTGAGGGTGATCCAGGATGTGAATGCTGACCTATAGGAGTGCATAACACATATGTTTGATTCATTGGATAGAGTGAATCACTCATCGCAATGTGCAAATTCTTTGCTAAGTCACCAGGAAGGGCAAAGAATCATCTTTGCAGAAGCTCATCTGCTGCATTGACAGATGTTAGGCAGCATGTCTGTGGACATTTGAGATCCTGCTCCTGCAGTACTAGTCCTTCCACAATAACATCCATTGTGGTGGTGTCTACAACCAGGAGAGGGCATCCCCATGTTTGTGGGTATCATTGTGCTGGCTTATCCCTCCATCAGGCATCTGTTAAGCTCGTGTAGCACATCTGCATCTAGCCAAGGTGATGGTGCATCTCCTGGCATGGCCAGCTCTTGTGGGAGGGAGCATGCATGGGAAACTGAAACTTCTGTCATGCATGCCCTGGACCTGGCCCATAGGCTAAGCCAATGTACTGCACCAAGTGCTGATGCTGTGTCCATGCAGGCACACACACGCTACCACAGCCCCCTGTACATCTCACGCATCCAATGACCTGGCCTTTCTCGAAATTAAACCTCCACTCCAGTTCTCACGCTACCCATAAAAACACATTTTCTTTTACACCTCACATACTTCCTTGTGAATGGCATGTACCCCTGTACTTCCTTCGCAGCCTTTAAGAATGATGATAATTTATCAGTTGGGTCCCCATGTTTGATGCACAGAGTGACTAGGTTATGCATGGCTAAGCACAGTCAGGTATTTTGCATGCATCACTTTTACTGCAGTGTGCCTGCTTATCTCTTGTATAGTTATTTTGTAAAGCCATGTGCGATCCACTGACGTTTTACTAGAGCCATGACATATTGTGCCCATTTCCATCTAGCATGGTCATCACCTGCTGCTGGCTCCTCCTCAGATTACTCATCTTTCTCAATTTCCACTGCCTGTAATGCTGAGAACTGCAATATCTGCAAGAGCCTACCCTGATGTAACTGCTTCTAACAATACTATTGTGTACCATAGCATAGATGGTTAATATTTTGGCACAAATGGTGGGGTCATACTGCAGGGCAGTACTGGATGCATCCATGTAGTGAAAGTGTGACTTAAGCAGCTCAGCTACATGCTCTGCAATGTTTCTGGTTAGCAGTAGTGCATGGTTGTACCTTTGGTTAGTTTGATTGTGTGACTTTCTGATGAGTGTCATGACCCAGTGTTTTAGGGCATATCCAGCACCACCAACAAGATGCTCCTGTGGAATGTTACTCCTCATAAACTGTTGCTACAGATCACATCTGTGTCATATGTGGGAGACATGAAAACTGGCTAGGTGGCCTGCATATGTATATTGTAGATGATTCGCTATGGGTTTTCAACCACCTAGAAGTTGATGGAATTATACCCTTTGTGGTTCATGTACTTCCTTCCCAATTCACCTAGTGGGGGGGGGGGGTCTTTATTTCAATGTGGTACATTTTATATCCCCAAGAAACTCAGAGAAAATGGCTATATCATAGAATTCCCACATCATGTTGGCTTTCTCCTTTTGGGTACATGGGAATCACCTATGCTCCCCACATTCTGAGGCATGGTATTGAGGAACTGATGGCATATTCTGGAGGCAGATGACTGAGATACCCCCCCCCCCCCACGCTGTGTCCCCAGTAGGTCTCTGAAAGGTCCTTGTAGCTAATATTCATAAAGCCACTCATACCTTTGTATCCACTAGGATAGGTACTCCAGGACTCTGAGAGGGCTATTGGCGAGACACACTTGCATGATTTCCCTACCCACATGGTAATGGTCCACGATGTCAGTGTTGTGGAGGGAATGAAATCTTAAGTGTGGTTGGATGACTGTGCATCTCCAGCAATGATGTCACTTACCCTTGGGCAAATCAGCTGCAATAGGTTCATAGGTTCATAGGTTCGTACTAGGCTATCTGCCCTAGGGCATTTATAAGCCTAGCCAGAGTGTGTGTGGCTTTCACCACCCCTTAGGATGAGAATAATATGCCCTTTTAGGGTTTAGTTTACTGTGCCTCTGTCTAGTAGTGACACAGAGATGACCCCCGGGGTAAACCTATGATCTCCCATCCACTCGCCAAGATTTCTCTTGAATAGAGTTAGTGAGGGGCTCTGCCTAACATGGATTGGTATTCTGTTCCAGAGTGTAGGGAGCCTCTGGTTTATGAATCTGTCCCTCCAGCATGTCCTATTTATTTCTGTGTTGAGGTTTAAGTCTCTTGCTCTTGTGGCTCTGATGGATTTGGATTTTCTGAGGTGGAGCATGTCCATTAATTCCGGATTGGACATGGCCTTGTACGTCAGGCACAGATCACCTCTGAGTAGGCGGTATGTGACTGAATAGAGCTGGAGATTTTTCAGTCGGGCAGCATATGACATATGTTTAAGACCCTTTATCCTCTTGGTGAGGAACTTTTGGGGTCTTTCCAACTACTGCAGGTGTCGGGTAAGATACATCCCAAATGGGGCATTGTACTCAATCATTGGCCTGATAAGAGAAGAGTACAGGGGCACAATGACCTCTCTTGATCTAGATGTGAAACCCTTCATGATAAGGTGGGCAATATAGAAGGTCTTCCTAACCACTTTGGCAATGTGAGTGTCAAATGAGAGGTTTCTGTCAACCTGGGTCCCTAGGTCCCTGATTACCTCTTCCGTACTTAATGGATTATCACCTATGTGGTAATTTGTGGGTACCTTGTTTTTCCCAAAGGGTATGACTATACATTTTTTGGCGTTTAACTTAAGGCCATGGCTCTGGCACCAATTATCCATTTCTATGAGGCCTCTCTGAAGTATGTTTGTGTCCGCTGGAGTATCAATTATGGCGCCCAGTTTGCAGTCATCTGCGAACTTTGTCAGCCACAATCCTCCTATGTTTGCCTGTACCTCGGAAAAATAAATGCCGAACAAGAGGGGTCCCAGGACTGAGCCCTGTGGGACACTGCTTGTGACTGGCTTAGAGTCTGACATAGCTCCAGCAACTCTGACCCTGTGGGTTCTGTCCTTGAGCCAGTTTGCAACCCATCTTGTGGCATATGGGTTTACATTTAAGCTGGTGAGTTTGTCTATGATGCCCGAGTGGGGTATTCTGTCAAAGGCTTTTGCAAGGTCAAGGTAGGCTGTGTGAACTGCCTTACCCTCATCAATGGCCTTAGTGACTGTTTCAAAAAAGTTGACCAAGTTTAAAAGGCAGGATCTGTCCTTGACAAAGCCAAATTGGGTAGGCTCCAATGTCTGTAGGTCCCCAATGTCTTTGTTTATGAGTTCCATAATGATCCTCTCCATAGCTTTGCAGACCAGGCTCATCAAGCTTATGGGGTGGTAATTTCCAGGGTCCGTAGAAGCACCGCCTTTGTGAAGTGGGACCACTGTTGCCGTACGCCACTCTTTGGGTACATATCCTGTAGTAAGGCTAAGATTAAACAGCAGCCTTATGTGCGGGTTTAGTTCCTCTTGGAGTTCATGTAGCACACAGCCCGGGACACCGTACGGTCCCATTGATGCTGTGTTTTTAGCTTTAGAGAGGGCGGCTCTCACCTGGGCATCTGAGATGTTAGGGAGGCTGCACTCTGCTGGGATAGTTATTTCTCCTTTTGGGGGGGGGGGAGGAGAAATTTGCACTGAACCTGTCTGCCAGAATGTTGGCAATGTCAGTGGGTTCAGTGTATTTTGTGTCATTTTGGACTAACTCTGAGCATATCTGGGAGTTTCCACCCAGGTTTCTAACATATCTAAAGAAGGCCTTGTGATTGTCTTTTGTGTCTTTTGTGATTTTTCTCTCAAAGTTGACCTTGGATGATTTTATGAGTGATCATAGTTTTTTGCTAGTACTGATCAGAGATGCCTTCCCTTTTAGGGATTTTGCTCTGTCATGTAGTAGCTTCCTCCTCCTGTTGTAAAGTTTGTTTAAGGCTGGGGTCCACCAGACCGGGCGCCTGCCTTTGGGGGAATGGGTCTTGGTTTTATTTGGGATTGCATGATCCATGCATTCTTGAAGGTGCCCGTAGAAGGCATTTGCAAAGGATTCAGCAGTGTGGGTTGTGGTTTCCACTGGCCCAGGGGCCTTGAAGGATACCACTTCAGTCTTAAGAAGTGTGAAGTTGGCTTTTGAGAAGTTCTTCACTGTGGTCTTTTGTGCAGGGGTGGGGCGGATGTGGATTTCCAGTGAGATTCATTTATGGTCTGATCTTACCAAAGAGGGATATACTTCCAGTGTGGAGCATTTTGTCCCAATGTTTGTGATGATCAGGTCTAGTATATTGTCTCCTCTTGTGGGAATGGTGACCAGTTGTTCCATTGCATTTGAGTTTATGAATTCTAGGAACCTTTGGGCTAAGGTGTTGGGGCTTGAGTAATGTTCCCAGTCTATGTTTGGGTAGTTGAAGTCTCCCAATATGATGGTATTTGGAGAGACATTCATACTCTCCAGTGTCTTCAGGAAGGCTGTGTGGGGTTCCTGAGTTTGAGAGGGTGGTCTGTAGCATGCTACAAACTGTAAGGCAGTTTTGCCTATGGTTAGTTGCACCTGGATGGTCTCCGATGCTTCGTGCGTTGCCACTAACCTGGAGGTGTGGGTATCTTTGATGAATATGGATACCCCCCCTCCTTTTGTGGTTCGGTCCAAGTTTTGGGGCCGGAAAGCATGATATGAGGTAAAACCTGATAGTGCTGGGGTGCTCTCAGGAGCCTTGAACCAGGTTTCAGTCACTGCAGAGACATCGATGTTCTCCATACTGAGGAGGGCTTCGAGGGCGTGCATCTTGAGGTTTAGACTTCTGGCATTGAGCAGCATTACCCTTAGTTTTTCCACTTGTGTTTTCTAGGGAGGTAGGTTTGTCATTTGAGCCTTGCCTAAAAATGGCACTATGGGGGTGGCAAGAGCCTTGGCCAATATCCGGAAGCCCAGGGGTGACAGGTGCAAGCCATCCCTTGTGAAGCAGCGTGGCTTGTCAAGCATGTCATCCCAAGCAGACAGACATTGGATCCCCTTAGAATGACACCAGTAATTAAGCCAATTGTTAAAACTGATCATTTTGTCTTTGTACTGTGGCATCATTCTTGGTGAGGGTAAGATGCTGCTCAGGGTCAGGGTCATACCGGCCTGGGCTACATAATCAGAGAGCTCCTCTATGTCTCTTTTCATGTAGTCCAGGGAGGTATCGTCTCAGGTCGTTCACACCGCATGTACAATGACTGAGTCATATTTGTACTTGCTGTGGAGTGACCTGAGTGCTTGTGTTATGTGGCGGATTCTAGCTCCCGACAGGCAGCTTACTGTGACCTTTTCCTTGTTCAGTCTGGTGAGTGGGACATCAGTGTGTCTGACTATGGAGTCACCTATTACAAGTGTGTCTGGCATGTTGTTTGGCCTTAAGGGCTGTGACTGTTTAGCACACTGACTTTGTGAACTATGTGTTGCATGTGCTATGTCTTGAGGTGGCAGTTGCTTGGGTGTCTGCTTTGGAGGCCTCTGTTGTTTTGGTAGATTTTTAATCAGCGCCTCTGAGTATGTTTTTGTGTGTTTATGTGTTTGGTTTGCAGTTGTGATAGTTCTATGTGAGACTGGGTTTGTGGTGTGCGTGGTTACCTTCTCCTCCTGACTGGTCTTGCCAGTACTGAATTGAGAGAGCTCAGCCTCCAGTTTGGCTATATAGTTGCATCTCATGCATATATTTGTATTTGTTGGGAGGAGGAGGGGGTTGTCTGTGTACATGAGGCAATTGTAACATTGCCTCAAGATTCCCAGATTCACCGGCTGAACAGGAGAGGACGCCAGCAACTGACCCTTCGACATGCTAGAAATAGTGAAAAAGATTGCTGTGTAACTGAGTCAGAAAGGACCTATAGGGAAATGGGTACTCAAGGGAATTTAGGTGAATGAAGTACTTTCTTTTGTTTAAGAGTGCTTTACCTGTATAAAAAATGCTTTAGGAGCAAGTGCTGAGCTTTTCAGATAGAGTATAGGCTGTTTAGATTGCAAGTAGAACAGTTCTAAGGGAAAAATTGAAGAGCAGACTTTACGGAGCCAGAAATAGTTTAAACTTGATTCTATGAGCAACTTCGCGAGAATTCGCGCTAAAACACGTTAAAGCACGCAAAAGCGGGCTGTATAGCAGGGGGTTGAAAAGAGCCAGGAATTGACCCAAAATGGCCAATAAACTACAAGTTGCTGGGCTGGAACCAATCCTCTAGGGACAAATAGGTTGCTCAGTGCTCCCCACTCCCACTGGTAAGCAAAGAAGCTTCCTCTTATCCAAATAAGGATATGGATAGCACAGGAACTAAGACAAAGCCCAGAGATCAGCAAAATCTGAAGACTGGACTATTCTAGTTCAGAAAAGCGGGAAAACAAGGATATTTTTGTTTTTTTTCTTTTTACAGAGAAAGGAGAAAAAGATACAGTAACAAACAGTAAATGCTATAAAACGGCTAGCGCACTTGAGTGTGTTAGCCTAACAATTAAATTAAACAGAAAATAACTTTTTAAAGTGCTAACAGTATAAATTCAACACAAGTACAGTAAAAACAATATGCAGAGCTGTTTTTTAAGCGAAATGCAGTCGAGATGCAGTAATTTAAGCGAAAGCCAGAAAAATACTTATAAACCCAGGAAAGTCACTCTTTCACTCTCTGCTGCTTGTAGAACTCTGCAGGACACCACGAGGAGCTGTGCTGAGTCTTTAATAGGAGCCTCATGTGGGTATACATTTATAATGGCTGTGGAAACCCCAAGCATATTTGTGTGATGCACTACATCGGAGCATAGACATATGGCCGAGTTCAAATCTATTGGGAAAGCAGCAATGCTGCATGACATTTAGACTTCTGAATCACTTTGCCATCTTGTTTTGCCGCATTAACATATACAGTACTTCATTATACTGTCATTAGCATATAACATGGCTGATCACATAATTTGACGTTAGCCTCATCATGAAGCTGGGTTTTTCTGAATAGCACATACCATGTGTGTGGCCACTTGTCATGCAAATTCTTTTAGTGAGGTGAATGTTTTTGAATCTAGCCCTATATGTGTTAAGAATAACAGATTTTTAGAAATGAAAAAAGGGAAGTGTTTTATAGTTTATGGGGTAAAGAAATAGTATGGATTTTTCGACAAAATACATGCTTACAAACTGCAGTGTTAGCTAAAAAAGTCAGATGTAAAAATTATGAAAATGGCAGTAGGGACTGAAGGAAGTTTATTCATATGAGATATAAGGGTAGGTGTAAAACCTGCAAGGGTAATAGTAATATATACTTCTACTGAGGTATGAGAAAGAAAATATATTTGAAGAAATTCAGAAATATTTTCTGGGAAACATTACTTTTCTTGCAGAGGGAGATTAAAGTCAGAATTAGCATTTAGAGAAGTAATGAGATATGGCAAATTGAATATAGGATAAGAATGTTCTTTTGTGTGTACAAGGGGAATTTGACAACAGAAGTATTTTTTTTTTTGATATCAGTGGATTTAAAGATGGCACAAGGAGGCAGAATTTTACAAATCACATGGTTGTGTAGGCTATTACAATATTGAAAGGGAACTTGGTGGACATCATTTTTAAAGTGAAAGAGAAAGTTTGCGGAAGAAATCATTTTATAAATGATAGACTTATTGGTGTGTACAGCTTAAGGTAAATATTAAAAAACGTAGAGGTAGAAAAAAATTAGAAAGGTAAGAAAGAGGAAAATAAGTTTTAACTGAAGGAATACAAGGAGGTACTGAAATAAAAAAGCAAAAGGTTTTAAGAGTAGAAAGGGATTTATATGAAAAAGGTAAGGTAAAGCTTAACGTCTTGATTTAGCATACATTTCTTTTAAAGGGAAAAATGAAAAGGTGCCACCATTTAAGAAAAGGAAATTTAATATTGGGAAGGTAGAATATTTCAGCTAAGAGTGGTGATGTATAAAGTAATGTCAAGTTATGTGAAAAAGATGTACGAGAAAGACAAGATTTCTGAAGAAGAAATGTGGAATGTAAAGCAATAAGAAAGGATGCATTCAGAAAGATGTGAGACCGAGATAATAAAGATGGAAATTAAAAAGGGTTTTACAGGAAGACAACGAATGTCTGCACCAGTACCAGATGGTACATGATGTCATTTTTATAAAGAAATGATAGATAGTTGGTGAAAAAATATTATATGGCTATTACTTGCTTGCTTCTTGCTTCTTGCCTGGATGGATTCTTGCTAAAATTCAAAGTCTGATTATATTTGCATTCACAGTCTGTTGCATACAGAAACTTGCAGAATATACACTGATGAGAGAATATACTTTGCAGCATCAACTTTAAAGAGCAGTAACAAATAACTTTTTATAATAAATAAAACTAGACAAACGTTGCAGCTTAAAAGTACTGTTCCAACTTTACTTCTCATATAGTACAGATGATGTGAGAGATATAACATTTACCTCAGAACACCAAATGTGTTCCTACCATATCCCCAAACAACTGGATTTATACAGCTCTTTATATACTCTTTTTTTAGTCATGCATAAACATATTTTTGAGGAAACACATTGTTCTGTATTCTTATTTTGGAGAATTGCTTATCCTGTAGAAACAATACTAAACTTCCTTGTTTAACAATGTCTTGTAAGAGACCAGCTTTTCTGACAGTGTGAATATCCTGTAACAGTGTCCTGATGTCCATGTAGAAAAACATATTTTTGAGGAAACACATTGTCCTGTATTCTATTTGGATCTGTGTATAGAAACATGTGTTCTTATGTCAATGCTGATAAGCATATCCTGTTTTTTATGAAGAAAAACATATTTTTGAGAAAACACATTGTCAGAGATCAACTTTTCTGACAGTGTGAACATCCTGTATTTTATTTGGATCTTTGTATAAAAACATCTGTTATCCTGTTTTTCCATGCAGAATAACATGCCATTGTTCTTTAAGGGAAAAATGTCCATTCAGCAGATTCCTTTTCCAAGCCATGGTCATTTAGTATGACTGCTGATCACATATTACTTAAACTTTGTTTCTGCATTTAAGCAAGCCTTTTCTTTCAGCATATTTACAACATAATTAATTTCAGATTTATATTCATAAAATCTAACAATTCCCTCTGTTTTTAAACATACTCAAAACATTTTATATAGAAAATACATTAAGAAACAAACCTTTAGTTTGATACAACAAATCAAAATGCAATTTTACATAGTTAATACAATATTATTAAAGTATTACTACCAAAACTGAATGTATTTAACAACTTTTTCTTTTGCAGACCATTCTGTGAAAATATTTTATCAGTTATGAGCTGTGTCTGCTTTAATGTTATTATTATTTTTTTTTTTTAACATGATCAATTTATTCTTTTGCAATCACAGAATTTAATTTATGACTTAGAACTGTTTCATTAACTCTTTGCAGCTGTTGAATTAACTATGAGAGACAGTAACCATGTGCTACTGCAAGCATTTATACACTACTGAAAACACACAATTTCAATGTCATTTTAACCATAACATTGTGGTCAAGTCTTTGAACTGCTACAATGTATCCTGTACAGTATGTATTTACACAGAGTGTTTGCTATTTATGCATTTCAATCTAGTAGGTATCCTGGACCCATTTTTTTTTAAAATATGTTTTTTTCACACATATTCATTACTAGACATTAATTTCATTTGTACTGAATTCTTCTGCATTTGTACATACAATGATTATAAAGTACATTAAGTCTAATCTTACAAATTTAATAACATTAATATTAAGCAAAATCTTGGAAAATGTTTGTCTCTTTAGAAATATCTAGTGGAATTGACACCAAATTCATATGTCCTGTTATTTTAAACTACATACTCAACAATTATTAAAATATTCATGCTTTTTTATACCAACATTGTTTTGCCAAAAACATATTAAAAATAGTGACCATTCTTGCTATTAGAAACATTTATGCATTTTTGCATATCTTTATTCTCTCTTGTATAGCTGTAATCAGTTTTAAGCCATCTCTTGTTTTTTTAAACCATCTCTTGTATAGCTTTACGTTTAACAGGCTGTAAATATAATTTAATTCTAAACAATACAATAATAACCATTATGATAGCTATTAACAACTTGTAAAATATCTTATCCTGTCAGGTTTAATCCAGTTTACCAGTATTTCTAATACACTAATACCTGTTTGTTCCTCTCCCTAAAAGAGTATTGTCAAGAAGGAATGAGATATTTTTTCCTGTAGCTTTATTTTAGACCTTTATTATTTATTTTTATGTAGCTTTATTTCAGACCCTTGTCACAGTCTGTTTATACAGTCAGTGTAAAACTGAGAAAGTGCCCCTCCCTCTTATACAGTCAGTGTAAAACTGAGAAAGTACCCCTCCCCCTGTAGTACTTCAGCACTGTTTACCTGCCCTATGCTGTGAAAATAGAATGTATGTTAGCCTAACACTATGGTTATACATTTATTTTATTAGGTTACTAAATAAAGCTTTCACTGTATATTACCTCTTGTAGGTATTTACACCCTCCTGCACAATTGTTTTGAACTGTATATATATACTATAGCCCATTTGCTGGCTGTACTTGATGCAACTGAATTTTTTTTTTGTCCTTTTAACATTTACTTGCAAACAGATTATCAGTGACATCTATGCACAATTGTGGCATTTTATGACAATTACTAAACAGTGTTGCCTGTAAACATTTTAACAATTATGTTTTAATAACAATGATGCTTTAGAAAAACTCAAGCTACTTGCCTGGCAATCAGTCTTGTTGTTTATCTTATCTTTCCAGCATTTCCTGTAACTATTCATTCAGTCTAGGAAGGTCTGAGCTCACATTTCATACTCTGTAAACTATAGTTAATTATTTTAGCTTTTTCCTTTAATGTGATTGTGATTTGCATAACTATGCATTTATACAACATAAATAGACATCATTTTACAATTACCTTACATGGATTTCAGTATTTATTTATTTATTTATTTATTTATTTAACTATTTAACTGTCTTGCCATTAATTTTACAAAAACTGTTTGAATAATACCATCTGTGATTTTATTTATTTTAAAATTCAGAACTTTAACTGTTTGGTGTTACTATATAATTATAAACAAATTGTAAAAAACAAAATAGATATTAGTTTAACCAACACATTTATATTTATATTATTTATATTTGCTGTTGTCTGACTGTTATTCTTGTGTATTGTAACAGATGTACTCTATATGAAAGGAACACACTGCATGTTTGTCTTGTATCTGTATATCTTTATACAAGCATGTCATGTCTTGTGACTTTAAATTTTTACTCATCTATTTTTATTTAATTTTATACACTAGAACAGTTTTGTTTACCTTTTGACTATGCTAATGAATGGCATTCATATGCTTTACTTTACTGTAGTACTGATAGATGTCTTGCTTTTGTCCAGACATCAGATCCTACCATCCTACCATGTATGTTTAACCATTTTCAAAACATAAACATATTATAAAATATATTTCTTTTGCACAGATTAACTGTGTATGCAGGAAGTTTTTAGTCTTTGTCAGTTCAGCTAATTTATTGCCTTTATCCTGCAACTGAAGTTGAATTTCCTGTGATGTTGCATGGTCTTTCTGACATTCTTTAGTAAGCTGTTCTGCTGAATTTGAAACTCCTATGCACTTTTGAAAAGATGTGTGTATAACTTGTCTAAGCTTCCTGAACTCATTGTGTCTGTCTTTTAGAAGTTTATTACATTTCTTTGTAACAAAATGTACTAGGGTTTCTATCAGTAACTGATTTGACTCACATGTGGTGACAGAACATAACTGTTCAACATCAGAATGTAATGGAAACACTTTACCCTTAGTTAATTCTTCAGATCTGTCTTTACAGTCTATTTTTTTAGCAATATGATGCAATATTATTTTATGACATAATACACAAAATGCAGTTTTTGTTGAAGCACACAATAAACATTTGTCATATTTCACATGATTTTCTTTGAGATACCAGTCAAATATGGTAATACATTTGCATAATGCCTTACTATCAACCTGCCCTAATAAGGTTTTACATTTACTAATGTGCTGTGTATACCAACATAGCATTTTTTTACATTTGCTTAAATTATGCATGAAAATATCCATACTGTCTAATCTAATATCCAAGACTGTTTAATATCCAAAACTGTCGAATAGCAACCATACTAAAAAATGTGACGTAGAAAAAAGTCTTACCAGTGAGCAAGAAAACAGGTGATCAGGCTGTTGTTGCAGATGGCTGGAAATTTTTCAAAGTCACTTGAGAAGCTGGGAAAGCACAACAGGCAGTGGACTGATGGGCTAGTGGATATCCCCCTTTTCTTGAAGAATTTATGGCACTGCGAATTTCTTGAACTAGTCTCACTCCGGATTGTAGACGTCTAAAAAACTTTACTACTGAAAGCTGCATAAACTGGAATACTTCTGTTCAGAATTGACACATACGTACAAATGTTAGTTACTGCAATTTGACTGAAGTGACCCTCTGCAGGGCTTACCATCACTCCTCCTGTGTTTGAATGCAGATTGTAGGTTCAAATGCAGACTAGGTTGCCATTGAAAAATTATATGGTGCTAGTCACTCAGCTGCCTCGCCATTGAAAAAATATTATATGGCTATTACTTGCTTGCTTCTTGCTTCTTGCCTGGATGGATTCTTGCTAAAATTCAAAGTCTGATTATATTTGCATTCACAGTCTGTTGCATACAGAAACTTGCAGAATATACACTGATGAGAGAATATACTTTGCAGCATCAACTTTAAAGAGCAGTAACAAATAACTTTTTATAATAAATAAAACTAGACAAACGTTGCAGCTTAAAAGTACTGTTCCAACTTTACTTCTCATATAGTACAGATGATGTGAGAGATATAACATTTACCTCAGAACACCAAATGTGTTCCTACCATATCCCCAAACAACTGGATTTATACAGCTCTTTATATACTCTTTTTTAGTCATGCATAAACATATTTTTGAGGAAACACATTGTTCTGTATTCTTATTTTGGAGAATTGCTTATCCTGTAGAAACAATACTAAACTTCCTTGTTTAACAATGTCTTGTAAGAGACCAGCTTTTCTGACAGTGTGAATATCCTGTAACAGTGTCCTGATGTCCATGTAGAAAAACATATTTTTGAGGAAACACATTGTCCTGTATTCTATTTGGATCTGTGTATAGAAACATGTGTTCTTATGTCAATGCTGATAAGCATATCCTGTTTTATGAAGAAAAACATATTTTTGAGAAAACACATTGTCAGAGATCAACTTTTCTGACAGTGTGAACATCCTGTATTTTATTTGGATCTTTGTATAAAAACATCTGTTATCCTGTTTTTCCATGCAGAATAACATGCCATTGTTCTTTAAGGGAAAAATGTCCATTCAGCAGATTCCTTTTCCAAGCCATGGTCATTTAGTATGACTGCTGATCACATATTACTTAAACTTTGTTTCTGCATTTAAGCAAGCCTTTTCTTTCAGCATATTTACAACATAATTAATTTCAGATTTATATTCATAAAATCTAACAGTTGGGTGAAAGTAGAAACGAGGAAGACATTTGTGGTGGGGCGTTAGAATTTATTTGAAAAAAGAAGACTGAAAAAATATAAGAAATTGTAGGGTAATATTATTAGAGAGCACAAATTCTATTTTGTTATGAGAATATTACAGAAAAGGTTTCAGGAAGTAATATTAGATGTTCTGCTTGAATCTGTGTTTCCAGTGAAAGAGAAATGGGTACAAGAGTTGTTACTGATTGCATTGAAGACAACTGATTTATAATAACAGCAAAAGGAAAAAATAAACTTTTTTTCATGTGGTATGACTAAAGCTGATGGTAATGCAAATCATTTTTAAGTTCATAGGCGGTTATTGGGCTATTGACCCGAAGGTCTTTATAAGCCTAGCTGTGTGTACCCAATATAATTCTAGAGAAACCCAAAATAAAGCATCATCCCAAAACTCGAGATCTTATTTAGCAATGACTGACCATATCTAGGAGGGTCATAGGTAAAAATCCCTGGCAGAAATTTAGTTTCCCATCCAGTCATCCAGATTACACTTAAACAGAGTCATAGAGGGGACTATTCCAGAGGAGTGGCAACCTCTGAGAGACATATTTGTCTCTCCAGCAGGTCCTATTTATGTCACAGGACAGGTTAAGGTCCCTGGGGTGGGTGATCCTTGTCCCGTTTGACTTGCGGATGTGCAGCATTTCTATTAGGTTTGGATCTGAGATAGTTGTGTAGGCCAGGCACAAGTCTCCTCTAAGTAGTCTGTACACTACTGAGTACAGTAACAGTGACTTCAGTCTGTCAATGTATGACATGTGCTGGAGACCCTGAATTTTCTTGGTTAAAAATCTCTGAGGTCTCTCAAGTTCCTGCAGTTCCCTGGTATACTACATACCAAAGGGAGCATTGTACTCAATTATTGGCCTGGTGAGGGTCAACTATGGGGGTGTTATGAGCTCTTTCGCTCTTGAGACAATGCCTTTGCTAATGAGGTGGACAACGAAGAATGTTTTCCTAACCACAGTAAACACATGGTGGTCAAAGTTTAGCGTACAGTCAACTTGTGTTCCCAAGTCTCTCACTACTGAGTTGTTACTTAGGTTATTATTATTTATATGGCAGTCTGAATGGATATCGTTTTTACTGAAAGGAATGACGATGCAGTTTTTAGCACTAAGTTTGAGTCCATGGATTTGGCAAAAATCATTGGTTTGTGTAAGTCCCCCTTGAAGTACATTGAAATTGTTTGGGGATTCAATGATTGCAACTAATTTGCAGTCATTAGCAGACTTAGTCAGCCGCAACCCCTCTGTTTTGGCCTTAAATTCTAAGAAGTATATTCCAAACAGTAGAGGGTCCAGCACTGACACTTGAGGAACCCCACTGTTGACATATGTGCTGGTTGAGGTAAAGTCCCCAACTTTGACTGAGTGTGATCTGTTGGTGAGCCAATTAGCAACCCACCTGATGACATAAGGGTTGATATTCGACTGGTAGAGTTAATCAATGATGCCTGAATGTGGGATTGTGTCGAAGGCTTTAGATAAGTCAAGGTAGGTTGTATGTACAGATTTGCTTTAGTCTATGGCTCTGATGATGTTTTCGAAGAAATCCACCAGGTTTAACAGACATGACTTGCCTTTGACAAAACCAAACTGTGTTGGATCAAGGGTTTTGGAGATCACCTATATCCTTATTTATAAGGTCCATAATGAGTCGTTCCATAGCTTTACAGATAAGGCTGGTTAAGCTTATAAGTCTGTAGTTCCCAGGGTCTGTTGCTGTACCACCTTTATGAAGGGGGGACGAAGGTTGCTGTTTTCCATTCAGCAGGGACAAGGCCAGTACTTAGGTTGTGGTTGAAGAGAGTACCCAATAGAGTTGCTAACTCATGTTTTAGGCCATTTAAAATGCAACCTGGGATGCCATCTGGTCTCATAGAGGCTTTGTTTTTGACCTTGGAGAGAGCATTAATGACTTACTCTTTGGAGATGTAAGGTGGGGGAGATGTAGAGGGACTGTTTTGTGGATTTGTTTGATGGGGGGGGGGGTGAAATCTTCACCAAACCTGTCAGTTAATAGGTTAGCTATTTTCACAGGATCAGCTAGTTCATCACATGTCTGGGTCCTACCTTTTTGGTTATGGATATAGCCAAAGAATGCCTTATGGTTATCCTTAGCTATGGTTGCTATTTTTTTTTAAGTTGCCCTTCGAAGATTTTACAAGTTGTCTTGTTTGTTTGTTCAAGCAGAGGAGGGTGTGCTTCCAGTGCTGGGACATTTGTATACGTGATCGTACAGGGCATTTGTATATACCTTAGTATAGCTGTCAATGCCATCTGTGGGAACAGGAGCTTGGAAATTATTTATGCCATCTCTTAGGAAGGTATAATTAGCTTTGGTGATTTTTTTTAGCCTGATTTCACCTAAGAGGGGTTCAGGTGTTATAACTACTTCAAATGTGAATAATTTGTGATCAGATTTAACCAGTGAGGGTCCTATACTTGTGGTGGTGCAATGGTTACCCATGTTGGAGAGGACTAGGTTGAGAATATTTGAGCCCCTTATGGGGTCGCACGCTATTTGTTCCAGGGCATTAGTGTTAACAAAGTCCAGGAACCTTTGTGCGAGCATGTTGGCACTCATATATGTTTCCCAGTCAATGGAGGGATAGTTAAAATCGCCCATGACTAGAGTGTTTGGTTGTAATTTGATTGACTCAAGTAGGTCCAAATAAACAGTGTGGGTATCATGGTTCACTGAAGGGGGCCTATAGCTAACAATGACTTGAAGGGGGGTCTTCACAGTTAGCTGAACTTAGAGTACCTCCATGGAGTTTTCCTGTCTAACCAGTCTAGAGGTGTAGTTATCTTTGATGAAGATAGATACTCCTCCTCCTTTGGTTCTTACACGATCATTTTGCAGTCTGAAAGTGTGGAAGGTATTGTAGCCTTGCAAGGCTGGGGTACTCTCTATGGCCCTGAACCAAGTTTCTGTGACTGCACAGATGTCAACATTCTCTAGGGAGAGGAGTGCTTCCAGAGATTGAAGTGTCTGATTTAAACTTCTAGAGTTTAGCAGTATAACCCTTAATTTATTTGTGAGTGATATTTTCACATCAGAAACTTTATTCTTGAGACCTTGCCTAAAAAAAGGCACTATGGAAGAGGCAAGTGCCTTAGCCAATAACCGAAAGCCTAGAGGTAACAGGCGAAGACCACCTCTGGCAAAGCAAAGTGGTCTATCAACAATGTCATCTCAGGCTGACAAGAACTGTATCCCTTTAGAATGACACCAGAAACTAAGCCAATTGTTGAAGTCAATCATTTTTGTTTATATTGTGGTATCATCCTAGGTGAGGGTAGAATGCTGCCCAAGGCTATGGACATACCCACCTGGGACACCTATTCAGAGAGCTCAATCATGTCTGTCTTCATATAGTCCAGTGAGGTACGTCTCAAGTAATTCACACCAACATGAACTATGACGGAGTCATAATGGTACTTGTTGTTGAGAGACTTGAGTGCATGTGTGATCTGATGGATCCTGACACCTGTTAGACAGCTGACTGTAACCTTCTCCTTGTCCAGCCTGGTGAGTGGGATATCTGTGTGCCTCACAATGGCATTACCTATGACTAAAAATTTGGTTTAGATGTACTTTGCTTAGGGGCTTATTTGTTGAGACACTGATGCTTGTGTTTTTATGTGTATTGTGTGCTGTAGGTACTGTATTAGGTGTAGCATGTTTGTATTTGGAAGGTCTCTGGTGTTTAGGTAGGTTTCTGGTGAGTACCACCACGTATTATGGTTTGTTTGTTAAGTGCCTGGTTTGCGTAGGAGGTGTAGTATGTGAGATGACAACCTGTTCAGTGTTACTGTTCTGTGAAGCAGAAGGGAAACTGGTTTCATGTGATGTGACTAAAGTTTATGATAATGCAAATCATTTTTAAGTATGACCACTTCTGAGGAGATATGGTACAGCAGAAAGATGAGGAGGGTATTAAGTTCAGTGTATGAGAATATGTGGGTGAAAGTAATGGTTAATGGATGGTTGGGGGAAATTAACGTAAAAAAAAGGATGTTAAACAGGGATGCCTGATGAGTGGAACTATTGTGTTAATAATTAATGTGGTTACAGAAAATTGTTAAAGTGATTTTCCAATGTTAGAACATACATTGCGGCATTTGGTGAGTCAAATGCCACAATGCATTTTCACGCTTACATAGAGTCATGTATTTAGGCCATTTTTTAATAAAAATCTTTATAATTTTTTTCTTAAACCATGACCCAAATAAATTTATCATTTGCTGCTGTGACATTATCTTGGGGTAATATGTGTTGCATCTATAGACATTAATTTGTCACCTTTGCACATGCCAGGTGATGTGGCCATTAAAGTCTGTTGATGCAGTACACATTTTTCCTACACTGAAACCATTAAGATTAAAGCTTACTGTTTTTCCTCACTGATGTCACTTTATGGAAATTGTATTTTTTGAAAGTTTTTTCTTGTTGCAATGCAACACAAAAATGTCCCTAATGGATGTTGTTCAGCAGTTTTTGCACCACATGTCCTTGTGCAAAAATCAGATTACAAAATGTAGGAAAATCACTGTAAGCAGGTTGAGTGAAGCAAGCTGGTAACTAACTTTATGTTATATTCAGATACTTTAGTGATTATTGTAAAAATAAGGCATGGATGAACAAAGTGGTAATACAGGCTGATAACCAATTGTAGCAAGGAGGCTTAAAGCTAAAGAGAAAATAAAAGGTTTTGGGAATGTGGTTAAAAGTGGAAGAGTTTATTTTACAATGGATGCAATTATTGTTTTAAGAATAAGGTAGGGGAGAAAAGGTATAAGCTTTATGCATTAAACATTGTTACAAGAAACAAGACAGCTGACAGTTTAGGTATAGACATGTGACATGACATATAAGAAGAAAGTATACACGATTAATAGCTATGCTTTAGGGGAAATTGGCATATGTGGGGTATTCACATGTTTCCAGATAATTTAGAAAGGAAAAAATCTTCAGAGATTGTATTTAGTTTTTTGAGGGATCTATTAAGGTCAGATCCAATAAAATAAGGAATAGTATGTAATAGTAAAAAGAGTGGGTTTTTAATTATGTGAATTCAATGGTGTGCATGTGTGTTTATATATATATATATATATATATATATATATATATATATATATATATATATATATATATATATGCTATGGGGTATTTTACATCTTAATTATGTGAATTCAATGGTGTGCATGTGTGTTTATATATATATACATAGCTTTACTCTGGCCTTGTTCAAGAGAAATCTTGACCAATGGATGGGAGATCGCAGATATACCCCAGGGATTACCTCAGTGTCACTGCTCAACAGAGGCACAGCAAAATAATGGGTATAGTTCCCCATACTAAAGGGGTGGCGTAAGCCACAATACTATGGGCTAGGCTTGTAAATGCCCTCGGGCAGATAGCCTAGTATGAACCTATGAACCTATATATATATATATATATATATATATATATATATATATATATATATATATATATATATATGCTATGGGGTATTTTACATCTTAATTATGTGAATTCAATGGTGTGCATGTGTGTTTATATATATATATATATATATATATATATATATATATATATATATATATATATATATATATATATGCTATGGGATATTTTACATCAAACTGAGCTGCTACCAACTAAGGTTTATGCGACCTCAGTTTAATTTCTCATTCAAAGGATATGAAAGAGTTTGAGGTAACTTCTGGCCGATAAGTCTAGAGGTGATGGCATTTCAGAAATATAAGACACATCACCAGTATTCACATTTCCAGAGTTATGAAGGGCTCAAAGGAGAGTATTTTCGTATTCAGGCTCTTAGCTTTGAGCAGCACTCTGCTGATATTTGCTAGATTCAAACTTGCATTTACTGGGTTGGTGGTCTGAGTAAACTAACATTTTTTAAAAAAATGTAATATGTGAATATAGAATGTTTTATCAAGTATGCAAAACTCCACCTAGTGAAACAAGTGAGACTATCTCCCATCTCCCTTTATGCTAGAATACATTGTGCCACCTCAGAATGACAACAGTAACTAAGCCATTTGTTAAAGTCAGTCGTCTTTTGTTTATACTGTGGCATCTTTCCTGGTGATGGTAAGATAATGCTCAAAACTTGTTTCCTTCCAACATTAGAGTGATACTACGAAATCTCAATCCTGCTCCTCTTCATATAGTCTAAGAGGCGCATCACAAGTCATTCACACACACATAAGCAGCGACCATGTCATATATGTACTTGGTGTGAACAGACTTGAGTACCATAATGATACAGTAGATTTTAGCACCTGAGAGGCAGATGACTGTTATCCTGCTTTTGCTCAACACTGTGGGTGATACACTAGCATTCTGAATTATGGAGTCACCTATAAACAATCCATTGGCAAGGTAAGTGGATTGTTCTAGTAGATCAGACCACTCTAATGACTCTTACCTGTGGTGGTGTTGGAAGCAGCTATATATGGTATGGAATGGGTGTGAATGTGCTGCTCAGGCTTGACTGTGGTACATTCTTCTACAGGGCCTCATCTAGGAGTGCATAAGTATGATGCAAGTGGGGATGTGGATAATCAGCTTGTGAGAGAGGCTTTTCTCCACTTGTAATAACAATTTGTATCTGCCACATGTGGACTCATTCTGTGCTAATAGCCAATTGTTATCATTTAACATATAGCAGTTTATACAATGCCTAGGTGTGCCTAGATCTAGAAATGTGCCACCAGATGGTAAATAGACAGACCGAGGACCTATAATTGATCTAGAAATGCATATGATATATGATATTATGGAATTTGATGACCCATGCTTTATTTAGACTGGAGGGGGGTTGTATGATATATAAAGGGAGAATGAAGCAATACAAACAGTATAAAAACAGTACTTAACAGTATAATATAACATGATACAATAGGTGTTTGATATATAAAGGGACAGTGAACACAGTTACAAAACAGTGGAATGATATAGTGTAGCTCAGTACAGTACAACATATCACACTGTTCACTGCAGCTCAGTACAGTCCAATAGTATAACTCAGTACAGTGCAGCACGATTCCGTGCAGCATTCTAAGGATCTGCTAAACAGCAGGCATAGCTGCCACAACACAATAAACTAAAAAATATTCAATAATGTAAGTACTATCCAAGTGCCTGACCAGCAGGCAGGAATACTACAATACACTAATTAGTGGAGTACCAATTTATTAGTGCATGTCTGAGTGGCAGACAGGAATACTACAATACAGTAATTAGTGCAGTACCAATCTATTAGTGTGCATCTGAGCAGCAAGCAGAAATATTATATTACAGGACATCAGTGCATTGCCAATTTATTAGTGTACATCTGAGCAGCAGGCAGGAATACTACAGTACCATATTAGTGCAGTACCAATTTATTAGTGTTTGAGCAGCAGGTAGATTTGCCACAGCACAATACTCCAGAAGCTGAAGATGCAAATGTTTCCAAGCCTTCAAATAGTGGTTACTATAATGGGCAAAAGGTCACTCATATTTATGAGGCAGATAATACAATACACAATATGTTGCAAGAGATGTTAGGTACAATAGGCATGGGAGCCAAACCACAGTACACAGTTTGTTAGTAGCAGGTTTGGATGCCACCGTAATAAACACAGTGCAGAAGATCAGACGTAATGCAGCAAGGTGCAAGGTACTATTACAGCAAGGATACAATATAACAGGGCAGTAACCAGTCAGCCACAGCGAGGATACAATATAGCAGGACAGTAAACAGTCAGCCACAATAAAGATAGCAGACAGAAACAATTATCCACAGTTGTGAAACGTACAGTGAAGAACATCAACGTATAATGTAGTAGGTGTATATTAGTCCAGCGAACAGGGATTGGGGAGATAGGACAGTTAGCAAGACTGGGTGCTTTTTACTGTCATAAGCTCTCTGGTATCTGCTGCACTAAGCATGGGCCTTTCCCAGATGTTGTGGGACTATTTTTCAAGTCATATCTGGTAGCAGAGATCAGGGTAAGGAAGATATGCCCAGCACAATAGAGCAACAGCACCCAAAAAACACAGCAAGTTTAAAATAGACCACAAGAGCACGAGCCAATTAAAGTTAACTCTGTAATATTACCAATAATAATTTGGGTCAGAAAAAAACAGAAACAGACATTTTTCTTACCAGAGGATCCAGCTAGGCCAGCTTTAGAAGCAAACTTACCATCATGCAAAAGAAGCCTTTTAAATAAGCAGTAGCACATTCTAATATATAAACCTTAGTAAAATGTTACTTCCTAGATGTTGTGGGATTGTTTTGCAAGTCATACCTGGTAGTAGAGTTTAAGCCAAGTTAGTCATGTTGCAGACAGTGCAACAGAGTTCCTCTTGGTTGTGGGGGGAAAAAGTCAATTCAAGTGGGATATCAGTTAATTTAGTTAAGTAACTTGGTCATCTGTAAGTGACTTGCTCCTTCTTAGACTCTTTTCAGCCATG
The DNA here is from genome assembly GCF_019279795.1 of Protopterus annectens. Taxonomy (NCBI): domain Eukaryota; kingdom Metazoa; phylum Chordata; order Ceratodontiformes; family Protopteridae; genus Protopterus; species Protopterus annectens. The sequence continues at coordinate 1,358,586,107 of NC_056743.1, forward strand.
ACCTAGGTGACAAGGGCAAGGATGAATGATGCAAAATATGTGGACATTTTGGAGTAACCAGTCAACCAGCATGTTTTTGGTAATTGGGAACATAGTTTCTGGCAGTGTGATGGATTGGTGGACTTTAAAAATTCCTTGTGGGATGCACTGTCGGAGATGCTGGATGGGCAGATTGGTCTGACAAAGGAGATGATTTTTTGAGCTATGATACAGAATCAGAATTGCCTAGACATGGTTAAGGCCTTGCTGTGTCTAATTATGGTGGCTGCCAAAAAAGCAATTACTAGAAAATGGAAATCAAAGTCTAAACCAGCTATACTAGAAGTAGTGAATATAGTAACAGAGATAAAACAACTGAAATTGAGATCTTTAGAAAAGGGTAGGAGAAAACTACATAGGAAAAAAATGGGAATTGTGGGAAAATACATACAAGGGACAAATGAGGTTTAAAAGGTGGCAGGACTTAAATGAGCTATGTAATGTTTGAGTGAGAACGATTATGTAGAATATAAGTGATGTAGAATGTTTACAACTGGGAGTGTGTGGTATGGTTTGTGATATAAAATGCTTGTGACTAGGATTGTCAGTGGGGCTTGTTTTCTTTTATATAAATGTATGACTGTCTGTGTAGTAAGTGATAGTTTAATAAAGATGTTTCTTGTTTAAAAAAGGAGAAATTGAATAATTTATGTAATGTTGTTTAGGTTATATGATATGTAGCAATATATGTGAGGTAAAATGTTTATGTTAATTATAATGTGATTACTTTTATACGAATGTACATTTACCTATGTCACAAATGATAATTCAATAAAGGTGTCTGGAAAAACAAAAAAAATAAGACACCCCTAAGAGCTGACTCAGTAGTCAGGGATCTGGGAATTTATGTAGATAGTAATCTGGCCCTTGACCAACATGTGGCCATGGTAGTAAGAAAACCATCCCGTGTCACCCATGGCATGGCACCACTAGATCCAAGCATTTACATTTTTCTTGTGACATAAATAAGACATGTCGGCAAGCCAGATAAGTGTCTCAGAGGATCCCCATGTTCTGGAACAGTCTCCCTGTCCATGTGGAGCAAAGTCCATCCTTAATCCTATTTACGTGTAACCTTGACTAATAGATAAGAAATCCACCCCTGGTGCCCCCCCCCCTAATATTTCTGAAAGACAGAGGCAGACAGTAATGCCCAGACTAACATATGCCCTACATAACCACTAGAAACTTCCTAACTAACATAATCCCTCCTAATAAACACCCATGACACATAGGGACACAAGTGAGTTGGATTACATGCTAGACTTATAAAGGCCCTGGAGGTCATTAGCCTAGTATATATCTATGAACCTATGAACATAATACACAGTGACAGTCCGTGCTACATTTTAAAGATTAATTACAGTTTATGACTTCACTAAGCTACTTGAACAATTCATATATGACAGCCACTGAGGGATGTAAGTGATACTAAGAGCTGCAGGAGCTCTTCTGAAGTCTGTGTTTTCCTTGAATGTCAACTGCTTGTCTGATCCTGTCCAAATCTGGCTTAGGGAAACTGTATGAAAGCTGATAAATATCTGTATTAATTTGCCAAACTCACTGCTTGATCTGCATGGTGTAAGGTACGCTTATGCAAGGGTATTCTCCAAAACAGCAAACCACTGAAATAAGGTCTTGCAGAATTATTAAAAAAATAGACTTTTATTTAACTTACATCTCTTCCCCCACCAACATGCTTTTTTTTCCTTAGTACTTAGTCCTCCATCACATGGATAAGATCATTTTCATGCTAGTGTGCCCCAAATCTTGGCAGTGAATAATGATCTATATAAAACAAGCTCACTTAATACTAGCTTCATCTTTTTCAGTGATAAACAATAACATGAATGGGTAAACTTCACAAGTACAGCAAAACACACTACACCATTAGAGCTAGCCAAAAAAGAACAGTGTAAGAGGATGGTGGATGGGTATCCTTCTCCCTCTATTGCCCTGTCTCTCAAACTACTGTTAGAAAAGCACAAACTGAAATGGTACCAAACCTCTCAACTTTTGCCTCCAGAGTTACATAGTAAACAATAATTAGGGAAAGCCTCAAATGCATCTATATTACCGGATCAAATGTTTATGTTAGCGAATACCTAAACGTTGAACTGGTAATATCAAAAAATTAAAACATTGAACGGCCAATTTAACATAGGGAATGAATTCCCTCGGCCGCAAAAAAAAAAAAAAATTAAAACCAAAATGAAATGGGGGTCTTCGCTCCCCACACCCCCGTAACTAAATATATCATCTCTGAGATTGCTGTACAGTGGGGAAAGGGGCAAAATACGCATAACGGCCAAGGGAATTCTTTCCCCGTGTTAAATTGGCCATTCATGTTTTTTTTGCTTTTGCTGGAACCAGATCGATGTTTAGGTATTCGCTAACCTAAACATTTGATCAGGTAATAGGAACCCGCCTCAAATTAGGGATGCTTTTAAATACTGGTACTATTAAATTAGAGCTTCACAAATTAACTTCCAGTTTTAAGAGAGATGGCGCAAACATTTGAGAATACATTGGGACATCCCTCCAAACTTTGGACAGTTGAAAGGTATAGTTCTCATGGCCTGCTTAGTCTGCACATTTCACCATAGGGCTTAGTCTGTTTGCAGGTCACCTCATTGTGGCCCTGTTGACTGCATCCTGCTATGTAATGGTACAGAAGGTGAAACTCCCCTCCTCTCCCTGCACACACACACACACACACACACACACACACACACACACACACACACACACACACACACACACACACACACACACACACACACACACACACACACACACACACACACAAAATCATACAGACAACATTTAGTTCATGCATTTTTACAAACATACTCATGTGTCTGCTCATGGATAAGTTGGCTGCAATGACATACTCCTCCATCAAACTTCATCTTTACCTACCAGATAAGCTGAAGTCTCCTTAAACATTTTATTTTTGCCACCCATCATAATTCTTGCCATATGTCTCTCATGTTTTCATGAATTCCATTTGTTTTTGACCCTAAAACTACTTCATGAAAGCTATTTCCCCTAAAGGACTTCCATGGAGCCAGAGTACAGGCCAACATTCTAGGTAAACCTGCAACTGAGGGACCAGGCTAAGATAAGAATTCCACAAAACAGCATAATTTTCTTAGGGAGACTGGAGGCTAACCCTGGGAATAGAACTAGTTGTCTGTGGCAAATGCTTAACTCATGCTTAGTGTTAAGATGGATCATTCAAAGGATCACAAGGCTGCCATAGTATGGATTCAAACCTGTGCACGGCTTAGCATGGGGAGGGAAGGTCTTTATAAAAAAAATCCCTGGTTACTCATTAAGTATGATGGCAGTAAGGTGGTTCAGGGTTATGGCTTCTGCATCACAACTATTGGTTCTGACATCCAGTCAGACTGCATAACATACATGATCTCACCATATCTCTGCAAATATTTTCAGTGTTGTCAGGTCTTTTTCCACCTACCAAAAACATGCTGGTTGACTGGTTACTCCAAAATGTCCACATATTTTGCATCATTCATCCTTGCCCTTGTCACCTAGGTCATGGCTGAAAAGAGTCTAAGAAGGAGCAAGTCACTTACAGATGACCAAGTTACTTAACTAAATTAACTGATATCCCACTTGAATTGACTTTTTCCCCCCACAACCAAGAGGAACTCTGTTGCACTGTCTGCAACATGACTAACTTGGCTTAAACTCTGCTACCAGGTATGACTTGCAAAACAATCCCACGACATCTAGGAAGTAACATTTTTCTTCCCCATCACACATCCAACATTTGCTGTCTGCCTGAGGAAAAATAATCTGGAATCTACTTGGGGTATAGAAATATCTATGCAAACATCTCCAGGCAAAAATCCTAAATCTTCTAGATTTTTGTTGCATATTTGGGAGACATACATATATCCTCCCATTGCTTTTTGGTGAATTGATTATTCAGTCTCTCTTCCCGCTCCTTTCTAATCTCCTGTGATTGATTCTTATAGTTATCATGCAATATTTAATATGCTCTATTAATTATTCCTTTTTTAATAGCAGCTTCTGTTCTAGAGTGTACTAAAAACTCTACCAGTGGTGGTCTTTCATTTAGGACCCCCCTATTTCTTTCTTTTTGCTTAGGAGTATCTTATTGATGGAGTAACTAGCCTGGGTGGCAGTTTTCCCAAAAGACACTATAGTGCATTTCTTGACAATGAGTTTTAATCCATGACTTTGGCACTAGTCATTTTTATATGTTAGAATCTCTTGTAAAGTATTTGTATCATGGGGGTGTGGTGTGAAATCAATGACCGCTCCAAATTTGCAGTTATCTGAAAACTTAATTAGCCAAAGGCCCTTAACATTAACCTTTTACCAAACAGGAGCAGTCCCAGCACAGAGCCCTGAGGTAACCTGCTGGTCACTGGTCCCTTAGCAGAAGTGGTCTCACCAATCCTGACTTCCTGGGTCCTGTCCATGAGCCGTCTGGCAATCCAGCAAGTTATATAAGGGTTTATGCCCAGTACGGTGAGTTTGCCCTCTATATCTGAGTGGGATATTGTTTCCAACACTTTGGCCAGGTCCAGGTAGGTGGTATGTGCCATTTTCCTCTCATCCATTGCCTTGGTGACCTTCTCAAAGAAGTCCACCAGATTTAGTAGGCATGACATTCCTTGAGAAAGCCAAACTGGGTTGGATCCAATGTCCGAAGATTGTTTATGTCTTTCTTGATCATTTCAATGATAATTTGTTCATGGCTTTGCATATTAGATTAGTCAGACTAATAGGGCTGTAATTTCCAGGGTCAGTTGATTGTTTACCCTTGTGAAGTGGGATAACCATTGAAATCCTCTATTTTCATGGTACAAAGCATGTTTTGAGGCTGTAGTTGAAAAGTGACTCCATTGGTCCTGATCGGTTATGTTTCAAGCTATTTAGGAGACATCCTGGGATATTGTTGGGGCCCACTGAGGCTGTGTTTTTGGCCTTAAAGAACACTGCCAGGACTTCCTCCCTGTTAATAGTTGGGGGGTGTTATTCTCGTAGGCATTTTATGAGTGGAGGCAGGGGCGAGTGGGAGATGAAGTTTAAGATGAATTTGTCAGCCAGAAAGTTACTGTCACTCTGCTCTGTGATTATCAGTTCGGCACAATGATATGTGTTACATTTGAGATTTTGGACATAGCTGTAGAAGGCTTTGTGGTTGTGTTTAGCCTATGAGGCTATCCTAACCTCATAACTGGCCTTTTTGGACTTAATTAGTCCTCTTAGTTTCCTGTTTAGTTTAATTAGAGAGCTTCTATCATTATGGGAGTTGCTCTTTCTGATTTTAGCCATGATATTTTTTATTTTGTTTTATACCCTATTATGGTTATAATTCCAATGTGATTTGTTTTTAGAGTTTGTTTTGGGCTTATGTCTAGTAGGTACAGCAACCTTTATACAGCCATTTATGTGATTGGACAAGGTCTTTGTGAACAATTCCGCATAGGTTGCTGTGAACTTGTAGTTAAGAGGGACAGAGAATTTTGACAAACTATCGCTTAGTAGGATGTTGTTTGGTTTGGAATGGTTCCTAGCTGTTACAGGTTTTGCTGGAGTTACCAAAAAGATTTTTATTTCAAAGGAGACAGCTGCATGCTCTGACCTTACCAGTATGGATGTAACATTGAGGGATACAGCACATTTCCATATTGATGAGTGCTGTGTCCAGTATGGTTGAAGCTCTGGTGGGTATGCACACTATCTAATCAAGGGTATTTGTGTTAATAAAGTCCAGGAATTGCTGTGCCTGTGAGTATGAGTAAGTGCATTTTTCCCATTCTACAGAGGGGTTGTTAAAGTCTCTCAGTCTCATGAGTAGGGTATTTGGTTTGAGCATGAGTGTCTCCAGTAGGAACATAGAGAGTGACCTATGGCTTGCTAGGATATAGTATGGGAATTTGTCTTTGGTGATTTGCATGTGGATAAATTTCAGGGCATTGTCCTGCTTAACCAATGTAGTGTTATGTTTGTTGTTGTATGTGAAGCTGATGGTCAAAATGTGTGGAACATCCTATCCACTGTCCAAATTTTTGCCTCAAAAATCTGGTCTGTCCCTCATAAAATTTGTCTTTTTTTTTGGCAAATCACTGTGACGAAATGAAAATGAAAATCACTAAATAATGACATGCATTTGAGTTTCAGACTTCATATTTTTTAGAAAATGCATTTTAACACAAGCCCTGTTATTGTAACCTACTTTTTAAGTTTATAAGAAAAATATTTAAAATCTGTCCCTATTTTTGGGCCTTTTCCCCCCATTATGTCAGGCTTTGTCCAGATTTCTTGGGCTATGAGGTTGAGAGGTATGTTGTGGAAGGCACTGAAGCCTTGCACTGCCAGAGTAGTCTTGTGGATTTAAACCATGTCTTGTAACAGCATAGTACTTATATTCCCCAGAATGAGGAGAGCTTCTAGGGTGTGGAGTTTCTTGTTTAGGCTCCTGGCATTGAGCAATAACTCCTTTAGGTTTCTTTGGGTTTTATTTGTTATGTCAGTAGGTTTGTCAATTTGGCATTTCCTAAAAAGGCTCTAAGGGGGTAGATAAAGTTTTAGCCAATATTTGGAAGTCTAGGGGAGACAAGTGCAGACCATCCTTTGCAAAGGATCGTGGTTTGTTAACCACGTGCTCCAATACTTAAAAATATTGAATCCTCCCAGAAAGACACTGGAAACTAAGCCAATTGTTAAAGTCAATCATCATTTGTTCATACTGTGGCATTTTCCTTGGTGAAGGTGGAATGCTGCGGAATGCAAGGCATGCACCTGCCTGAGACACATATTCAGTGAGATCAACAATGTCTGTCTTTATTTAGCCCAAAGAAGTAGGTTGCATGTCATTAATGCCCACACGGACTATAATAGAATCATATTGGTATCTGTGGCATAGTCACTTGAGTGCATGCATAGCTTGGCAGGTCCTGGCTCTATAGGTTCATAGGAGAGTACCAGGCTAACAGCTTAAGAGCCCTTACATGCCTAAGCCAATTTAATCCGATTTTACCCAATACATTGCCTGTAGGGTCAAGAGGATGGCATGGGTTTGTGACTCTGCCTTGAAAAGCTTACAGATGACCCCTGTCCATAAGGGGATATAGATGCCACCCGAGGTGTGAATTTGTGACTCCCTATCCACTGATCCACATTGCATTGGAAGACAGCCAGGGAAGGGGTCTGCTTAACATGAATAGGAAAGCCCGTTCCAAAGAAAGGGCAATCTCTGAGGTACATATCTGTCTCTCCAGCATGTTTTGTTTGAGTCCCTGACTAAGTTTAGATCATTAGATCAAGTGACCCTTGTGCTGTTTGACTTGTGGATGTGTAGCAACTACCTCAAGGCTGGATTTGTGAGTTCCTTGAAGGTCAGACATAGGTCATCTGGGATTAAAAGCCCTATCCATTTACTTTATCTTTGGCTTTTTGTCTATCCACACAGGACATGTTGTTTACACCCTATGTTTTCTTTGTAAGCATCCTCTGAGGTCACTTCAGCTGCTGTAAGAACCTAGCCAGTACATGCCAAATGGTGCATTGTACTCTGTTATTGATGTAATTAGAGCTAAGTACAACAGGAGTATAACTTACTTGGTTCTGGATACCATACCTTTACTTCTAAATTGTGCCACATAGAAGGACTTCCTTACCACTGTGGACACATGGCGGAAAAACTTCAGGTTACTACGTATCTGTGTACTTAGATATCTCACCTCTGAATCTACTCTTAGGGGTGTGCTATTGATGCTGTAATTTGCAGGGGTATTTGACTTCCCAAAATGTATGATAATGCATTTTTTCACATTTAGTTTTAGGCCATGGTTTTGGCACCAGTCATTTGTCTGATCTAGACCCTCCTGAGGGATATCTACATCATTGGGGGATTCAGAGTTTGCCATCAGCTTGCAGTCATTGACAAACGTTGTCACCCAGAGGCCTTCCACATTAGCCTTGACTTCAGAGAAGTATATTCTGAGCATGAGTGGTCCCAGCACTGAGTGCTGTGGTATACCACTAGTAACTGGCCTCTTGCTGGATCTGGATTCACCCGCTTTAACCATATGTGTTCTGCCCATGAACCAACTGGCTATCCACTTAGTGATGTAGGAATTTATGCCCAGTTTTGTGAGTTTATTTATAATACCTGAATGGGGAATTATGTCAGATGCCTTGGCCAGGTTGAGGTAAGCAGAATGTAGTATTTTATCCTCATCCATGGCCTTAGTGACTTTCTCAAAGAAAGTCACCAGATTCACTAGGCATGACCTACCCGTGACAAAGCAGAATAGTATTGGGTCCAGTGTTTAGAAGTTTCCTATGTTATTATTTATCAGGTCCATGATTATCCTTTCCATAGTCTTACATATATGACTAGTCAAACTTATGGGTCTGGAATTTCCCATGTCAGTAGATGATCCCCCTTTATGCAGATGGTTGACTCATGCTGTCCTCCACTCTTTCAGGACAAAGCCAGTCCAGAGGCTGTGGTAAAAAGGAGATCCTAATGGGTCTGATATATCCTGATTTAAGCTGTTTTAGAGGCAACCTGGCAAAAAGTGATTACTAACAGTATACTACGTAAAAATTGTATACTGGAGGGAAAAACAAGGGTAAGAAAGTATTTCAAAAAAGCCTCATTGTACTTACATGCTTATACAAGTCTTACAGATCTTGTGGTCAGGTTAAGCCCCTCTGCACTCACCTTCGCTACACTCGGACTCGCTCCATGCACCGCCTTGCCCACAAATCCCACCCGCCCCTACTAGTCCTAAATTTATAGCTCTAAAACCACTCCCCCCCTTTTTAGAACCAATCAGCAACTCTCCGGGCATTATCAGGACCCTTCCTACCTACCTATCCTAATTATCCCTCTACTCAGGTTGGACAAAAATAAAAGCTAATATCTAGACAATGTTACTGGCTGTGAAACCTTTCAAATTAATGCTATTATACTGCCTACTACCCTTGATGATTATTCCATACCTTCTCACCACCTACAAAGATCTGTCCTACCTAGGCTACCACTACCCAAGAAGCCAAACCACCACTCCAATAATACAAATTAAATTAGACAACTTAATAATCCCCCTTATGACTAATTCCTTGGATACAAAATACCACCAACCCATTAGATCCAGATATATCAACCCCAAAACCAAGAATTACTTAAGACTAATATTTAAATTTCTGAAGCTCACAATTAGACTACATGGCAACCTCACAAGGGATGGGGTCATTCATCCAAACCCTGGCATAACCTCACTAGTCAATCCTAGCCTCAGTTCTACTATTCCCACTAACTTACATACTTTAAATAGATCTTCGAACTCACTCCTGGTCAGTCACCTAAATATTAGAAGGTTAAATAATAAGGTCCACCACCTGCATGCACTCTTAGATACATATTCCTTGGATATACTTTGTCTTAAATGAAACCTGGCTAAAACCATCAATGGCAGATAACAAGGTTTTCCCTCCAGGTTATAACATACTAAGGTTAGAATGTACCACTAGGAAGGGAGGAGGGGTAGCTGTACTATACAAAACTACTCTAGATGTGACCTCTGATTCCACACCGTGTTGATAATACTGAAATTCTCATTACCAAGCTTCAAATAAATAAAAACAAAAGTATTAACATAGCGTGGGTCTACATTTCCCCAGGTAATAATGCAAACACCCTAGAAGATGTCCTCTCTTGGCTCTCTAGTAACTACCCTCAAAATAACATTGTTCTAGGAGACTTTAACATCGACTGGAATATTTGTTCCTCAGAATCTCTGGCCATCCATGTAAATCTCTCCAGATTTACTCAGATCATATCCTCTCCTACTAGGATCAGTAAACCTAACAACAAAGATAGTATCCTAGATTGGATACTCATTAATAGCCATCCCCACATGTATAGGGCCAGTACCCAACCTGAAGACATAAGTGACCATTTTCTTATCTATATAATCAGGCATAAGACTGACATACATCCCCACCAACCTACTTACAAAACAATTAGAAACAACAAAAACTTTAACCCCGCTAATTTCCAAAATTAACACAAAGCATGTAATTGGGCAGTCCTAAAACATCTAGCACTTGAAGAAGCTGTATTATATTTCAACACCAAATTCCTAGCCATCCTTGATACCCATGCACCTGCGCATTCTATAAGAACTAAAGCAAAAGTTGCTCCATGGCTTTCAAAAGAAACCAGACAAATGATCTTACTTAGAAACAAAGCTTGGACCACTTGGTGTACCACAAAATCCCCCTAAGATCAACTTAGATTTAGACAACTAAGGAACAACACTAAAAAAATCTACCACCCTAGATAAAAAAAAACTTTTACTGCCATTTACAACAGAAGCATCAAAGCAATCTGCAAAAGTTTGGGCAGGCATAAATAAACTTTTATTCACCCAGGGCAATGCACAACTCCGACTCCCTCGGCTACCATCCAAAAACCTTTGGAAGACGTTGCCAATTCTTTTAATAGTTAATTCACAGAAACTATCCAGTCACTAGCTAACCAACTGTCTCCCAGTTGCCCAAGTCCTAATACCGCAGCACCTAGTTTTCAACCCCCTTTTAACTTTCAACCAGTTGTCACATCACTTATCCATGCCCTAATCAAGAGACTAAAGCCTACCACCCTTGCAGCGGATCTCCTCCTAGCTGAGTAGCTACAAAAAGCTGTGGATGCCATAGCATACTTAATTTCTATCCTGATCAATAGAACTATATCAGAAGGCACTAACCCCTCCATCTGGAAGACATCCCATGTTATTCCACTCCACAAAGGGGGCAGTTCCACTGAACTGTCAAATTACAGACCTATAGCTATTTTGTCACCCCTGTCTAAAATTATTGAGAAGTTCATCCATAAACAACTCCTGAACCATCTCATTCAGCACAATCTCCTGGCTAACTTGCAGCATGGTTTCAGACCATTCCACAGTACAACCACGACTCTCCTCTCCTTCTCCAATGTTATAAATCAAAACCGAAACAATAAGCTTTCTTCTGCCCTCTTTCTTGATCTCTCCAAAGCCTTTAACATGGCCAATCCCCAACTACTCATACACACACTTAAAACTATTCCCCTAGATGTCCAGGCTATCCAATGCTTCAAATCTTATCTGAGTGGTAGACAACAGGATGTAGTATGGCAGAACAAACTATCTTTCCTTTAACCTATCACCCATGGGGTCCCTCAGGGCTCTATATTAGGACCCCTATTATTTTCTATCTTTATTAATGACCTGTAGAGTCATCCCAACAGCCACCTGCATTCAGTATGTGGATGACTCCACTTTGATTTGCTCTGCCACCTCCCCTTTAAGTCTGCAGACTATCCCAAAATTTTTTTTAATACTGTCAAAAATTGGCTCTGTAATCAATGTCTCCTATTAAATCCTAACAAAACAAAACTGCTGCTTTTCTCCCCCACTCATAAAGCCTCCGCTCCAACTTTTACTATAAAATATAACAATGGCACTGTCATTGTCCCAGATCCCTGTACCAAAATCTTAGGTGTAACAGTTGATAATAACCTCAAGTTTGATATGCATATTAATCAAACCATTAAAAAAGTTAATAAAAAACTTGGCTCACTATACCAGATCAAACCTTTCCTCATTCCACTAGCTAGGATGGTAATTGCCTGTACACATTTACTTTCCAACTCCCTTTATGCATCCCCTCTCTTCACGAACTTGAGTAAGTCTGACCTTAATAAACTCTTTAGCTGCTTTAATCATATTGCTAGATTTGCCACTGGAGCAGCATACAGAACACACCACTGTCTGAACCTAAAGAATCTAGGGTGGCTAGAATTGCCTATCCAACGTCAGTACAATCAGCTAATAGTAGCACATAAAATTCTCTACCAACCTGAAAACACACCCGTACTTACAAAAATTATCACCCCTTACAGCAACCTCAAGACAGTTCGCTCATTCAACAAATTACTAGTCCAAACCCTCAAAAGCAACAACTCATCTGGGGACTCTCTATATAACAACTCTGTTGGCAAAATATGGAACTCACTTCCTGCTGAGCTTACTTCAGAACCCGTTCTAACCCAATTAAAAAAAAATCTAAAACAGTACTTTAAAAGGCAATGGCTATGTCCTTGCTCTAATCCTGACTAACTCTGGCAATATAAACATGTGCTAAAGAGGTCTTTTGGCCACCCCTACATTGCTTCCTAATTGTTACTCTATAACAAATCAGATTTATATATGATAGAATGAATGACTTTTATCCTATGTATTGATCTGTAACAGTGTTTTAACTTGTTTAATGTAACAGTTTTTCTGTATGTATGTATGAAGCTTTTCTCCCTGGGCCTCTGCTGAAAATGGACAAGTATCCAGTCGGACTATCCCGGTCAACAAATGTAAAATAAAATAAAAATAAATAAATAACTAAAATAAATCATCAGGCCTCTTTGATGCAGTGTTTTTAGCTTTGGAGAGCACAGTGGCAACCTGTTATTTGGTGATAATTGGCTGTGGAGTGGTGAAGGGTATTTCTTTGGGGGAGAACTTGGAGTGATGGGGAGGTGAAATTTGTCATCCAGTATATTTGTATATCTTCTGGCTCTAGATAAGCAACGAAATATTATCTTCCCCTTTTTCAGTCTGGTGAGTGGGATATCTGTGCATCGTACATTAGAGACCCTTATGACAAGAGTTATAGGTAATGTGTTGGCTTGCCTTATGGGCTTTGCTGTTGGGGCTCCACTGGGTGAAAACATATGAGTGGTGTTTCATATTGCTTTTGATGAGTGCTTTACCATTTGCTGAGGATAAGTGTTGCCATTTATAGACTTAGGAGGTCTTTGGGGTTTGGGAAAATTGCTTTTTAATGCTTCAGCATAGGTTGTTCTATGTCTGTGGTGGATGTAGTATGTTTGTGTTCTTGACAACCTTTATGTGCGAGAATTTTGCATCCATTGAAATTGTGTATGTGTATCTCTTTAAGTATTTAATGGTTGTCTGTGAAAATAAGGCAATTGCTACATTGTCTCAGGATATCCATCTCTACCAGGCTGGCTATGGAGACATTTGGAAATTGCATATCCATGCTGTCTGGACCTGTATATAGGTGGGATACTATAAATCATGGTCTGGATTATACAGAGGTCTCCTTGGGTGGTCTCTAGTGTTTAGCACTAGACTAGGTTAGAAGCAAATATCTGATAGCAGTGTAGTTTACTGTGCAAACTAGCTTACCTAAGATTGACTCAGCTAAGTGGCTTTGCTTTAGCCACACAAAGTTGCAGGTTTCAGTTGCAAGGGAAGTCTTATAGATAAATTTTACTTAATGGGCATTTGTATCTGTACAGGGCACTGCTAACCTCTTGGTGTACTAACACAGAGAAAAGGATTGCTTGCAAATGGAATACTATAACAAAACAACTTAAACAAACTACCTTAACAAGGCAATTTCAAGTATTAGGCACCTTTGAATTATTTAAAGGTAAAATCAACAAATAAAGAAAAAAATAAAACAGTAGCATTATAAACAGTTAACTGAAGTGCAAAGCAATAAAACAAATCTGTTATCTGCCAAGGATGGAGAAGAATTAACTCAGGACCCCCCACCCCCACCCAGAGTGTGGTGAGGGTGCCAAGCAGGTGGGATCTCTGGGAAAATGAGCAGGAGACAATTTATAGTAAGGAAGGTTTACTCAATTACAATACTGGTCTTCAGGGTGGGCACTTAGTATTATGGATATATGGAAAACAATGGGTGGAAAAGTACTTAAATAGGCTACACAACAGACAATAGCAATGAAAGAGGGGAGGGACTTTTGAAGTCAGATTACCAAAAGGGGTGGTAGCCAGACATAGCCTTTTAAAATCACAGCAACAGAAGAGTGGGAGGTTTGGATAAAAAATCAAGGTAGACTCAGTTCTATGGTTAAAATTTCCTAAACCTTTTAGTTTAATGTCTCAGTGGTAGTGGGGCTAACTCAAAGAACAGGGGAAAACAGTAACAAGGTAAACAGGCACTGTAATGCAACTTTAAGTAGGCACGTACAGCTGTTAAAAGTACTGAAGTATAAATCCTAGGTAGAATTCACAATACTGTAATCTCATCACAGACTAAAGCACCAGACATTGCATTCAAAATGCAAAACACTACCTTTTTACATTTAATTCTTACTGAAATAGAAGTGCTGTATAATGTATAAGCATTGCCAAAAATTTCCAGTAGTACACAATCTTTACACAACTGAAAATGAAGCTGCAAGACTAAGGTCACAGAACAATCTAAAAAAAATGCAAAGATACAACTTTTTGGCTAAGCCAAGTATCACCACACAGGTCATTATAAAGGCAACTTAAAGCAGGATTTAAAGAAAAGCTTTTTTTCTCCCCTTTTGATGAAAAGCCTGTATCTTGCACCTTTCAGAGTCTTGAACAAAAATGGCTTTAGATGGTGTGGCCATGCTTCTTGGCTAACAGTACTCAATGAAAAAAACTTAGATCTAAGAAGGAAGAATATTTTATGTATACATAATCATTCCTGCTCCTTCAGCTATTTTAAATAACACCAATTTAACACAAATGAGAAAAGAAACCAGTGCTTGCAATAAGCTGTTGTAGAAGTAGTGTGCAAATGGATATGATAATACATTTCTTTAGAAAATACTGCTATAAATGAAGTCTGCGAAGATGCTACTAAAAGTAAAGTGGCTTGACTGCCAGAAACAAAACTATTTGATGATGCATTCTCTTTGAGAAATTTGTCATAACTGATGATTGCATGAAGACGGTTAGTTTTGCTTTGAGCTTCTGTTCAGTTTACATCTGCTGTAAGACCACTTTCAATTAAAAACTGTTTTGAGAGGTACATCTAACAGAAGGATATTTGTGGTCCCTTAGGGTTGGGGGTTGACTTAATGGCTAAAGTGGTTACTTCACAAACATAAGGTTCAGGGTTTGATTCTCATCACTGGGGAAATTGGCTAGTCTTAAAATGGTCCACAAGGATAGCTAGCATTGTACCAACCAATAAGACTGACTATTTAATCAGGTACTGTAAACTTACCCCTTTTTTCCCTAAATGTTGAGAAGTATGACTGTGCAAGTATGTGCATTTCTTGTCAGAGTGCACAGAGCAGAATGTATCTTCTTGTGTTATAAAATCTCCCATGTATTACAACAACCACTGACAAACAACTAGACAATGCATACTAAAGTGCTTATTATATTTAAACGTTCAATTAATGGCAGATGTCTGAGAGAAACTGATAGAAGAACAGAAATATCAAAGACTGCCTGAACTGTATGGTACAGAAAGGCCTATCAGTGCATTTGAAAAAGGCTGCTGCAATGGTCTTTAATGGCATTGAAAGGCCTATTTGTACACAATTATTTTTATTGAGGTGAAAATTACAGTTAACATGATGATTCCTTGGCTGTTTTCAGCTAGATCCTTTCTTAAGGTAAAAATACATTTCTCATAACTGTATATCTTTATCACTCTGTGGCAAATTTATTATTTCTTCCTTTCTTTACAGGCAATAATTTTGATTATTGTAGTTCATTCCATGCCACTTTGTTGCAGAATTTTCATTAGCTGACATTTTGCTCATTACTGAAAGTCTTCATTTGGAAAGTAAAAGCTGATAAGAGGATCACCATCTTTTACATGGTGATATTGGGGTGGTTAGTTTTTAAGTCACAGATTGACAGCTAGAAATATGTGAATGGTATGAATGTCTGACCACTAAGGTGTACTAAACATTCCCTGTCGAAATTGTGAACTTGAAAAATCCATTACACTAAACAACTTTATTAATCATAATCTTTTGAACCACATTAACTGCTAAGTCATATTGCCACCAGCAGAAGAAAAGCAAAAAATATGTAGAAATACTTTCACTAAGCCACCGTAATTGCAGGAGTAAGTTAGTAATGCAGTGGATGACAGGTAGACTCTACATTGTCAGAGGTAAGATGAGCAGAAAAGTATCTTGGAACCTCTAATAGGAAACTGGAACGAATCTCAGTTTATTTAATAATTTATGCTCTTGGTGACAGGGTTGCTCACTTAGCAAGTGGCAACACCCATTTTCATTGTAAGCCCATTCAGAAAAGCTTCAGGACATAGCCTGCCTCTGTGACCTAGACGTATGTAACCGTAACTATGATACCGAACAGTGGTTCATTTATTGTGGAGGACAGGGTTGTGGTTCTAGTCAGCCAATCACCACCAAGTAAAAGGAGCCTTGTGAGGTACCAAAATGGCCAGGACCAGGGACGTGGGATTGATGCTCCCAAGCCAGTGATGGTAGTGATGGTGTCATTACTGGGTATGGCTGGTAGCATGAGTATGAATGGGGACGTCATAGGTGGCCCTATGGTGATAGACAACATCTCTCAGATCAAAGATTTTTCAGCATTGTGTATACTTTCATTTGATATCATGGAGTAACAGTATCCTCTGGTTCAAGTTATTGATATAATTATTAACATATAACATATATTCATAATATTTCTGGAAGTAGCCTAGATTTACTCTGGTGCAGAGCTCTCCACTTCTCTGAGGAGCCATTACTGACCTCCCTGGTGAATAGACATGTGAAATGCTGTTCCACAATGTGTCCAGACTGACAAATCCAGAGATATTTACAGAAATATGACATTTATGCTTATATGCATATTTTATTACTAAACAAGTATAAATATCTGAAACCTGGTAGTAAGCTGATCATAGGTAGCAGTGACAAATTTTATGTAACTTTTCATTTGAAGCCATTAAGTACCATACATTTTCCCACTGGATCAAATTATTACCGGAAATATTAATTAATTAATAGTCAAATTTGGCACACTTCTTGCTTAATGACCACTGTACTTGGGTTGGCAGAAATTGCTAACATGTGGGGTGAGCTGCCCTGTGAAATGCTGTTCCACCATACTATTATGTGGAAGTTGGCCAAGATTTTTGCATAAAATGCAAACATGAATAAATATCATATTTATTTCAAAACATGCATAAATATTTTCAGAGTGTCAATATTTAGACACCAGGTAGCAGTTACAAATTTTCCAGCATTATGTAAGCTTTCATTTAATGCCATGAAGTACCATATAAAATCCTTCTAGATCAAGCTATTAACAGAAATACTAACGTATTACATATTCATAACTGGCAACCCCCCCCCCACACTTTTTCACAGACCACCCCATTTGCGTCAGCTGGCATTACTGGCCCATGTGTGGATTTGTCCCATAAAATACAGTTCCACAATTCTACTATATGGACACTGTTTGAGATATTTACATAAGGTATGCAGATATACATACATACCATATGTACTGCTAAATTGACAAGCATAGTATACATATGTGTAAAGTGGGGATAATAAGACACCCGCTAGCAATGAGAAGTTCACTAGCATTATACAGGCTCTATTTGATACCCACATAAACCTAGTGATATATGAATTAATATCACAAATATTCATAATTTTGAATAAAAACAAATCATGTTGTCTCATTTACTGGACATATAAATTTTGTCTCAAAACATTCCTTAAGCAGTAGTGTTGCAAGAGGCATGATTGAGAGCTCTTTTATGTACTGGAATATCAGTACGTAAATGCACTAGGGTTCAACATTTTTTCTCTTCATTTGATGAGCTGGGCTGAGGATTGGCCGTTGTACTGTAGGCAGTGAATCACCCAGTAAGCAGAAGACTTTTCTTTATCTTATAGAGCTGAGTGTGTGAGGTGTGTATCTGATTATGTGTGATTGGCTTGTTTACTATAGGAAGCCAATTGTCTCTCTTCTGGTGAGAGCTGTGTGTGTGTGTGTGTGTGTGTGTGTGTGTGTGTGTGTGTGTGTGTGTGTGTGTGTGTGTGTGTGGATTTGATGGTGCGTAATTGGCTGATTTATCCAAAGACTTTTTGTTTTCACTTGAAGAGTTGAGGGGCTGTGACTTGGCTGCTGCACTGCAGGAAGCCAATTGGCTTTCTGCACTTTTTTTTTCTCTTTTGCTATTCACTTAAAGAGCTGAGCTGGTGGGGCACAAAGTTTGGGGGACTGGTACAGGGTGCTAGCTGAATCAGCTACTCCTCTGTCCTTATGTTTTGTGCTGACCGCATCTACAAAATGCTGTTCTGCATTACTTTCAAGAAGAGACACTACCTAATATGTTACCATAAATATGATATTTATGCTTATTTTATTTGTAAATAAAGCACATATTTAACAATTGGTGGTAGCTAGACACCAGCACTATTTATCTGCATCATTCACCCTTACATGTACAGTGTGGTTTATAGAAGCTGGAACAGCACTGCAGTATCAGTTATTTAAGTCTTCACATGCACTTATTGTGGCTAATAATACAGGGTAAAATGGTGAAGAGTATTTATGTGCATATAAACTCCTTCTGGGTCAGCAGCCATAGTTGTGCTAATTGGAGCTGTAAAATGCTGTTCTACAATATTTCCAAGTAGACACTACCTAAGATATTAAAAAAAAATAATAATTGTGCATATTGTAGTGATAATTAAGTATAAATACCTAGAAAACACTAACGTGACTGTGACCAAATAGATGAAAAAATGTTAGTCAAAATAATATATTTCACATTATTTTCTGATGTATACTGTGCAACCCATATAGTGTGTGTGTGTGTGTGTGTGTGTGTGTGTGTCTGTGTGTGTGTGTGTGTATGTGTGTATATATATATATATATATATATATATATATATATATATATATATATACATACATATACATCTCTCTCTCTGTCTCTCTTTCTCTCTCTCTCTCTCTATATATATATATATATATATATATATATATATATATATAGATATATATATATATATATATATATATATATATATATATATGTACCCATGCACCTACACACCCACAGATAAATACATATTGCCAGTTGGCTTGAGGTAGAGGATTAAAGCTATAAACTGTGAGCAAACTTCTTCCTGTAGTTCAGTGTTTGATACCATTGTGCTCCATTTGCCTACTGTGTGACTCTGTGCAAGTCATTTGCCAGAATGGTGTTTTAAGGCCGAGTCTTAAAATGGTCCATGCTGATCAGAGCTCTACCTTGATTAGTCAATTCAAAAAAATAAATACACGTGCACACACACACATCCATCTACACACACACACACACACACACACACACATAAATACTCTTCACCTTTTTATCCTCTATTATTAGTCACAATAAGTGCATGCAAAGATTTAAATAACTGCTGCTGCAGTGTTGTTTCAGCTTTAATAAACCACACTGGAAAATCTTGGCAGTGGAAACATCTATCATGGTGTTAGGCATAAATCATAGCATAGGAAAGAATATTCTTGCCATCCACCCATTTATTACCAGTGTCCTGCAAGTTTATCACAGCTCCCCCAGATGGAACCTTCAGCATGCAGCGAACCTCACTGTATATGCAACGTATAAATGTGTGTACAATCTTTTAAAGGGTTCACTTGCCACGAGACATTGGAAATGGTAAACACTGCATGTGGTACAGATAACACACTACTTGTGCTGGTCATAAGGTCTCTAATGCTTGCACTACCCAGTGACCTAAAAAAAAACTTCTTGTCAACAGCTGATTCCAGTTTTAGTGTACCTCTTCATGTCCTTGATTTCATAGTTTCATAGGTGTGTACTAAGCTAATGTCCACTAGGACCTTTTTAAGCCTAGCCATTCATCCAAAATCTCTGACACGTTCAAGTACCCTTGATAAGTGTAAGCAGAGGCTTGGGAGATGAAACGTTTAAAAGCAGAGGCCCGGGGTGATGAACATTCACAGGCTGCCTATGTTCATTCAAGACCAGTTGGCATAATGGTTAAGGTTTTCACCTCCTATGCACAATGTAGAAAGTTTGATCATAGGAGGTTACTAGACTAGCAGCCCTAGAATCTTTACAAGCCTAGCCATGTTAATCCCAAGTATCCCAATTTGCTCTTTGTGTGCAGTTTGCAGAATGAATTTATGAAGAGAGCAGGTCTGTTGTCAATGACGCTTACCCCTGTCTATGAGGGATATGGGTGCCACCCCAGGGGTGAATTTGCAGTCTCACATCCAGTTATCTAGGCTGCATTTGAATAGGATCAATGAGGAGCTCTGTTTTACGTGAATAGGAAGTCTATTCCAGAGAAGCGGCAGTCTCTGGGAGACATATCTGTCTCTCCAGCATGTTCTGTTAATGTCACACACAAGGGTGAAATCCCTAGAGCGAGTGACTCTTGTCCCATTTGACATGCAGATGTGCAGCATTTCCATTAGGGCAGGGTTGGAGATTGCCCTATAAGGCCAGTCACAAGTCGCCTCTCAGCAGCCTATAAGATACAAAGTAAAGTGACAGGGCTTTCAGCCTGTCCATGTAGGTCATGGCTTGGAGTCCCTGTATTTTTTTAATGAAAAAACTCTGAGGTCTCTCTAGCTGCTGCAGGTGTCTAATGAGGTACATGCAAAAGGGTGCATTATACTCTATTAGTGGTCTGATGAGAGTTAAGTACAGTGGAGTTATAACATCCCTTGACCTGGATGCTATGCCCTTGCTTATGAGGTTTACTACATAGGAGGGTTGAATTTCAGATTTCTGTCAACCTGTTTTCCCAAGTCTTGCACCACTAGGTTGAAACTCAGAAGAGTGCTGTCAATATTGTAATTTGTAAGGAATTCCATTTTACCAAAGGAAAAACAATGCATTTAGTGTTAGACCATGGCTTTGGCACCAATCATTTGTTTGTATTAGCCCTTCTTCTAATATGTTGACATTGTTAGGAGAGTCAGTGATTGCTCCCAGTTTGCAATCATCAATAAACTTGGTGAGCCATAGGCAGTCTACTTTGGCCCGGTCTTCTGAGAAATAGATGCCAAACAGTAAGGGGCACAGACCCTTGTGGTACTCCACTGGTGACAGACCTACTGGTGGAGTTGGAGTCACCAGTTTTGACAGAGTGTGTTCTGTCGGTGAGCCAGTTGGCTACCCATCTAGTAATGTAAGGGTTAATCCCCAGCTGGGAAGAGTTTCTCAATGATGCCAGAGTGGGTGATTGTGTCAAAAACCTTGTCAAGGTTGAGATAGGCTGTATGCACTGTCTTACCTTCATCCATGGCTCTGGTGACATTCTTAAAGAAGTTTACTAGATTTAATAAGCATGACCTACCCTTAATGAAGCCAAACTGGGTTGGATCCAGCATTTGGCGGTTGTCTATGTCCTTGTTGATAATTCCCATGATAATTCTTTCCATGGCCTTGCAGATGAGGCTGGTTAGACTTATGGATCTGTAGTTTCCAAGGTTAGTTGATAGCCCCCCTTTGTGCAGGCAGATTACCGTTGCTGTTCTCCATTCTGCAGGAACATAATCAGTTCTCAAGCTATGATTAAAGGGAACACCAAGTGGGTCAACTAGGTCTTGTTTAGGATTGTTTAGTAAAAACCTGGGATATTATCTGGTCCCATTGAGGCCATGTTTTTGGCCTTTGTGAGTGCAGAGATGACCTGTTCTCTAGAGATACAAGTCAGAGGGCTGGTGTCAGGTATGCTTTGAGATATGGTAGGTGGAGATGGGGGTGAAGTTTGCACTGAATCTGTCAGCTAGCAGGTTGGTGATATCTTCCAGTGTACTATGAGTGATCCCATCTACAACCAGTTTGGCATACAGCTGGGCATTCCCTTTTAGACTTTGGACATAGTTAAATAATGCCTTATGATTATTCTTGGCTAGGGATGTGATTTTTACAATCGTAATTTGCTTTAGAAGACTTTACAAGATTTTTGATTTTCTTGTTTAGGCTTAAGAAGGAACTCTTCCTCTGCAGAGTGATATCCCCTCTTGCTTTTGCACAGCAGTTTCTTCCTCTTGTTATATAATCTGTTTATACTTGAAGTCCACCACTGTGGCTTGTTTTTCAGGAAAAATGGTTTTGATCTGGTCAAGTACAGCAGAGTACAGGGAATTTGCTTACACTTCTACATAGTAATCATTAATGTCTAGAGATTGCAGGTGGTATGAAGCTTTTTATACCATCACTTGGTAGGCTGTAGTTAGCGTTGGTAATGTTTTTTTTTTATAGTTTTTGTTCCTGTGAGGGTTTTAGTTCCAGTAGTTACTTCAAATGAGACTGATTTGTGGTCTGATCTAACCAGGGAGGGCATCACAAATGAGGAAATACAGTGACCCCCCCCCCCATGTTGGTGAGTACTGTGTCCAGAACATTAGAGCCCTAGTGAGGGTGCAGGCTATCTGTTCCAGAACATTTGTGTTAACAAAGTCCAGGAACCTTTGGGAGAGAGTGTTTTTGCTCAGGTATGTCCCCCAGTCTGTGGAAGGATAGTTGAAATCTCCCATGACTAAGGTGTTGGGCTGTATGGTGGGGGATTCCAGTAAATCGAGGTAGGTGGTGTGCTTATCCTGGTTCATGGTGGGGGATCTATAGCTAGCAAGGATGTCGTGTGGTACTTTCCCAGTAGTTAATTGGATATTGAGTAGTTTGAGAGATTCATGCTGTTTGACCAGTCTCAAAGTGTATTTGGTTTTAATGAAGATGGCTATACCTCCACCTTTGGTTCCTTCATGCTCATTTTGAGGTCTGAATGTGTGGAAGGCATTGTTGCCTTGCATGGCTAGGCTGCTCTCAGTGCCCTTGAACCATGTCTTGGTAAATTCTCAGATGTCAGCATCCTTTAAGGTGAGAAGTGCTTCCAGGGAGTGCAGTTTCCTGTTTAAACTCCTAGCATTAAGCAACACGACCCTGAGTTTGTCTTGATTAGATTTTGTTACATTGGAAAAGTTGTTGTTTTGACATTGCCTAAAAAGGCACTATGAAGGAAGCAAGGGCCTTTGTCGGTATCCAAAATCCTAGGAGGGACAGGTACAGACCATTTCTAGCAAAGCAACATGGTCTGTCTACCATATCTTCCCAGGCTGCTAGATACTGGATCCCCCTGGACTGATACCAGAAGCTAAATCAATGGTTGAAGTCAATCATTTTTTGTTTATATTGTGGCATCATCCTGGGTAAGGGAAAGATACTGCTTAGGGCTAGGGAAATACCTATCTGGGACACATAATCAGAGAGTTCAAGAGTTCTGCCATGTCTCTTCATATAGTCCAGAGAGATGCATCTCAAGTCATTCACCCCAACATGGACTATTACAGAGTCATAATGGTACTTGTTGTTGAGTGGCTTGAGTGCATACATAATTTGTCAGATCCTGGCACCTGATAGGCAGCTAACCATGACCTTCTCCTTGTCCAACCTGGTGAGGGGGACATCTGTGTGTCTCACTATGGAGTCACCTATGACCAAGACATTTGATTGTTTTGCCTTAGGATCTTATTTGTTTAGACGTGTGTGTGTGTGTGTGTGTGTGTGTGTGTGTGTGTGTGTGTGTGTGTGCGTGCGTGCGTGCGTGCGTGTGTGTGTGTGTGTGTGTGTGTGTGTGTGTTTTGATATGTGTAGTGTTTTCTTTTTGCCTAATGGTGAGTGTGGATGGTGTGAGTTTTGGAGGTCTCTTTTTCTTTGGTAGGCTTTAAGTGAGTACCTCTGCGTATGTGGGTTTATGTGTCATGACCTTATTTTGTGTGAGAGGTGAGGTTTGCATGAGAAGTGAAGCGTGTGTGCTGACACCCTGTTTGATGCCTAGTTTGTTTTACGTGAGAGAATTGACTCCAGTTCCGCAGTGTATTTACATCTCTCACATAGGGTGTTAGTTTGCTGTAGGAGTAAATGGTTGTCAGTATACATGAAGCGATTGCTACATTGTCACAGGATACCCATATCAATCAAGCTGGCAGGAGAAATGATGGGAAACTGTCTGTCCATTGTGGCAGGATTTTTCTGAATGTAGTATGGCCTAACTAGTGTGCTAGTTTTACTTGGAGTAGCAAAGATAGTGGGTGTATAGTAGGTTGTGGATGATAAATGTGAGAACGCTGTTTAGAGTGCAACTGAGTTTCCCTTTGCTCAGCAGGGAAGCTTGGGGAGTGGGTTCTACTGGAAGGTCTCTAAGGAGAATAATGTTCCTAGGCTTTTGTGTCTATACAGGGCACTGCTAAACCCAGTTGCATGGTGCACAGCAATGAGCAAATGTGAGGCTTATATAGAAGTGAATTTAAACAGTTTTTTAACACAACTACCAATGGGAAAATCCCAAACTTGAGCCTTTTTTCCAGCAATCTCCAACTCAGATGGGTCCTGAGCTACACACATCTGCCACAAGGGTGGAGGGAGGCCCTCAATGTAAGATGGCTGGTTTAAGAGCACAGTGACACCAAACAGTCTAGATTCAGCAGATCTGAATCTAGCCTATGCTATGTAAAGCAATGAAATGCAGTTTCGAAGTGCAGAGCAAAAGCAGTTCCAAACAGTAAAAATGAAGC
Source organism: Protopterus annectens (assembly GCF_019279795.1). Taxonomy (NCBI): domain Eukaryota; kingdom Metazoa; phylum Chordata; order Ceratodontiformes; family Protopteridae; genus Protopterus; species Protopterus annectens. The sequence goes on from NC_056743.1 coordinate 1,358,610,583, forward strand.
AGTAAATCAGTTGCATACAGTTAACAAGGTGCAGTGCTGGTTTAAAATATATTTATTTTTCGTTTTTTTTTTTTATTTCAGTGGATGGCTTGGATTTCAGTGCTGATGCACTCTAGACCTCTGACTAAAGTTGCCAAACATTGAGCAGCTGTGGTAAACTGAGCGCAAACCCATGCAAATGCAAGGCTTATATACAGGTGACTTTAAACAGTTTTTAACACAACTGCCAATGGGAAAGCCTCAAACTGAGCCTGTATCCAGCAATCCCTAACTCAGATGGGTCCTGAGCTATACATTTCTGTCACAAGGGTGCAGGAAAGCCCTCTTAATGTAAGATGACTAGTTTAAAAGTATAGTGACACCAGTCTAGATTCAGCAGGTCTGAATTTAGCCTAAGCTATGTAAGGCAAGGAAAACAATTTCTAGATGGGAAGGAGTATGGGAGAGTCACTTAAAGGTCAAAGTGAGAGTGTTAGTAGTATACTATTAGATGACCTGCAGTGGTACCACCCTCTGCACAAACTGGCAGCTCTTCGAGCAGCTGTGAACAGTGGCAGACTATGGGGAGAGTTTCTTGTAGAGGATTTTAAACTGGAGAAGTTTGCTTATATGCAAGCACAGGAACTGCAAATGTGAAACACAATAAACTTTTGACCAGTAGTTCCTAATTTGGGAGGATTGAATTCAGCTCTGTGCTCCCACCAGAGTGCAAAAGAGCCCTCCTAATTTAAAACAAATTCGTTTTGAGCTCAACTGCAGTAACAAATGCTTTACAACAGAAGTCAGAATTCTTGCAATATCAGGAATCCTTAGAAATAAGTTCACTAATCCTGATAAATGTTCACAACACACAAACAGAGATATTTTGGCAGACTCAGGAGAACTTTGAATAACTCAGAACAGCTTTTTCAGTATCAGAGGAGTTTAGGAAATATCATAATACTGTTAAAACAATCTAAGAGCAATATAATAACAAATAGATGGAGTTTATTTAACACATACAGGCTGAAAAACAGTGATAAATTCAACCAAATCAATAAATGCAGCACATAAGTGTTAGAGAGTACTGAAATAGTTAGAGCAAGTGTAAACACACACACACACACACACACACACACACACACACACACACACACACACACACACACACACACACACACACACACACACCATATATATATATATATATGTATGTTGTTGTGTCTTTCGGTTTTTCCCGGTTAGGGGTCGCCACAGCAGAACTCTGGTTCGCTAATGATTGGCAGTTGAATTTTACGTGCCGAGTTGCCAGCCCTGACGCACAACCTTCAACGAAGGTATGCCCATTCACGCATGTCTCCATGCAGCAGAAGCTCTAGCTGAGAATCGAACCGGACAGCGTTTTATATATATATATAATATATATATATATATATATATATATATATATATATATATATATATATATGAGCTTTGTAGGTCCAGATGGTTTTAGAATCAATCCAAATCTTTTAGTCACAGGTGTCCAAGTTGGAATTTGCATGTTCTCCTGTGCCTCTGTGAGGTTCCCCCCACCTCCAGAAAACATGCTGAGTGTTTCCATCTCAACCTCACCAGTGAATGCAGTTGTGGGCAGCAGCACAGACTCATGGTGCCCTATAGGGGGAGGAGTTGTACAGATCAGCCCTTTGGGCATCTACTATGGTGCACACTATCCTCAAGATGCAAGAAGACAGATCATAGACTGTGCGGCACAGCAGGCCTGGTCACTCTGTGAAAAATATGGCTCTAGGTGATTCATAAATACCACCAAATGGGCATGGATATTTGCCGGTGATAAGTAGTTTGAGGACCTGGCCTACTTTGACCTATGCCAGGGACCCATGCTAATGGTGAGAAGGGTGTATGCGCCCTTATTGGCCAGTGTGTGCTTGCCATAAAGCCCAGAAGCCCTGGGTCAATAAGCTTCTGGCCGTACAGTGTCCAGTTGGGCAGTCTGGGTTACCCAGGATAACTCTGTTGAGCAAAAGCTGTATGTAAAATCAAACCACCTGCCAAACATGAACTGAGAATTGCTGTACTCAGTGTAGGTTCACTGACAGGATACAGCTTGAAAGTGGATGACATGATGGTACGGAGGAGACTGGACATCCTATGTATCTAAGAGACAAGATGGAAGGGTAGTGCAGCAAAGCCACTTGGCTTGGGATTCAGAGTCTACTACGCAGGAGGAGGAGGACACTGTAGAAGTGGTGTGAGAATTGTGGAGAGAGAGATGCTTCAGAAGGCAGTGAGAGATGTCACCAAAAATTGTGACAGACTCACAGCAATCAGACTCCAGTGTAATGATAGAGCAATATTCATAATGTCAGCCTATGCCCCACAGTAGGGTTGAAGAAAAGAGTTCATTCAGACAGCAGATAAAGCAGGACAGCATGAATTGGTGAGAGCATATATTGGGACAGACAGAACAGGATATGAGAACTGCCTTTGTCCACATGTGTAGGACAACAGGAATAAAGAAGGAGAGGCCATTCTAGACTTCTGTCTGGCAGATGGCTTGATAGTAGCCAACACATGGTTCAGAAAGAGAGACAATAACAAGATCGCAAAAAAAAGTGGCCAACGTGCAACTCAGGAAGACTTCCTCCTAGTAAGGAAGGGGCACTGGGGTAGAATCAGTGATTGCAAAGTCATCCCCATTAAAACAGTCAGCCCACAGCATAAACCACTGGTTGCCACAATCAGCTGCAAGCAGTGCTCAGAGAAAGCTCTATGGTCAACAGAAACCAGGCTGAAGACCTAGAAGTTGACTAGAAAGAAAGTACAACAGTTCAATGAATTACTCAGGGCTCTAGTACCCCAAGAAGAGGAGGAAACAGGTAAACTTGAAGAAGACTAACATTGGCTGGCACAATGCCAGGGCACTTCTATAGGCTAGGCTTGTAAAGGCTCCAGGGCCATTAGCCTAGTATGCATCTATGAACATATGAACTGGCAGTGCCTCAAAACAGCATGCGTAAGGACTACAGAACAGTTATGTGGTCGAGACATGGAAGCAAGGTACAGGAAGAAAGCTGGTGGTGGAATGTAGAAATCCAGGACGTTATCAAAAAAAGGAGTGCAGGAAAAAATGGGAGCTAGAAAAAATGGACCAGGCTAAGAAGGAATAATGGACAACTAACTAAGAACAAGGCATCAGAGTCACTCTACCAGTTTCTGGAAAGTAACTCAGTAGATAATACAAAGAAATGCTATCAGGTTGCAAAGCAAAGACAGTAAGATGAAGAAAATAGTCAGGCACCCTTCATAAGGGATGCCAGCAACAATCTGTTCACCAGTCCATGGGACAGCAAAGGCAGACAGAAAGAATACTTCTAGCAGCTTCTGGATTAAGAAAACCCCACAGAAGCAGTACTGCCTCAGAGACAGCCTACAATGAGAGAAGAAGATGAAATCACCCTAGAAGAAATAAGAACAGCACTAAGGAAAATGCATTCAGGGAAAGCAGCAGGCTCAGCTGAGGTCACAGCAGATATGATAAAGATGCTGGGTGAGATAGGGGAGAAATGGGTCCTGAGGGTACTTGTACCAGTGTGGAAAGAAAGGTATATCCCAGATAACTGCAGAATAAACATACTCATACCAATGTACAAGAACAAAGATGGCATTCACCACTGTGGGTAGAACAGAGGCATCAAACTCCTGCCAGATTGCATGACAGTTCTGGAGAGGGTAATTAATAAATGGATACAAAGAGGAGTAGAAAGTAAGACTGGAGGTGAGCAGTCTGGATTCAGATCTGAATACGGTACAACTGACCAGATGTTTGCAGTAAGACATATAGTTGAGAAGAAGCTAGAGATGAGGAAAGAGTCCAACTGGGCATTCCTAGACTTGGAGAAAGCATATGACAATGTCTCAAGAAAGCTGATTTGGGCAGTACTACGGTGATTCAATGTCCCAGAAACATTAGTAAAATTAGTGCCGACTATGTACAAGGACCTAGTGACTCAAGTATGAACAGTGTCCGGCCTCAAAGCCGGGTTCCCTGTAGAAGTGGATGTGCACCAGGTTTCAGCTCTGAGCCCACTGCTGTTCATACTGGTGATGTACTACATTAGCAAACAGGTTGGAGGGGACAGATCAACAAAGTTGCTGTATGCAGATGATGTGGCATTACAGGCATACTCTGAGCAAGAACTTCAGCAAAGGATAGGGGAATGGAATGCAAAACAGAAGGCACATGGGATGAGACTAAACACAGATAAGACAGTAGTAATGGCAGCAAAGTGGGGAAATCAGAAGAAGCTGAGAATTGAGATACAAGGGTAGGTAGTGGAACAGGTTAATAACTTCAAGTATCTGGGAGGGTTGATTGTGGAGAAGGGAATTCTGAATGAAGGGGTCAAAGCTAGAATCAGAGGGGCTACCATCTGTCATAGAGTCTCAGGTGTAATGAATGACAGAAGAATGCCAAAGAAGCTGAAAAGTAAGATGTACAAAACAGTGGTGTGACCAGTAGTACTGTATGGTATAGAAATGTGGGCAGGAAAGGCAAAGCAGAAGAGGAAGCTAGAGGTGATGGAAATGAAGTGTCTGAGAAGGGTGGTAGGATGCCCACTGTGGGACAGATGAAATGAGGACATAAGAGCAGAAACCAAAGTAGCTCCAATTGCTGAAAAGATGAAAGAGAACAGATAATGGTGGTTCAGACACATGCAGAAAAGCAGAAGACAATCTGATGAATAAGATTTGGGAGAGACAGGAAGAAGTTAAGAGGAAATGAGGACCTCCAGCGTAGAGATGGATGGGTTGTTTGAGAGAAGATCTATGACAATCAGACATGAATGTTGAAAAAGGCAAGAGTGTGGCACTGAACTGAGAGAGACGGAGACAATTAACATTACACCCCAACCCCATGTTGAAAATGGGAAAAGGGGGGTTTGATGATGATGATGATGATTATGTGTCCATTAGAGAAATAGGTGTCAAACCAGGGATGAATTTCCTGTTCCACATCCAGTTGTCTAAGTTACACTTGAATTGATATAGGGAGGCACTGTTCCAGAGAAGAGGTAGTCTCTGCGATACATACCTGTCTCTTCAGCAGGTCCTATTTAAATCACAGGCAAGGTTTAAGTCTTTAGAATGTGTAATTTCACTGAACATCCTGATTTTGACTCACATTTTTGCCTTTCCCTCATAAAATATTTAATTTTCTAATAACCCGCTGAGGATTACAATCAGTCAGCAAAGTGTTAGAGCTGCTTACTGCTTACACTTCAATATAAAACCTGATGTTTTATTGACTTTTTAGGTGAACTGAAATTATATTAAAATGTCTTTTACCCATAATTTTAGCTTTGTCCAGAATTCTTGAACAAATAAGTCAAGAGGAATATACATTTTTAGCCACTGTCTTTATAAAATGTAGTTCCTGGGGCAGGAGACTAATATTTGAGAAGAAATTCCTGCCAGTTTTGTAATGAGCAGTATAGGCATCATTAGCTTCAATCAGTAAGATGGTAATCCATTCAGGTGTCTATGTAGCCCACTATGAAAAGCACATAAACTGAAAAGTGAAGCCCAGTGTTCAAGAGAAAGGAAGCTGTTTCTTAAAAAGATAAGGGAAAAAAGGGAAAAGGCTGACAATTTTATTAAATCATGTAGCCACAAAAGAATAGGGTGATTTCAGTATGCTGTCAGATTGAAGCTGAGGTATCAAGTAGATAATTTCTTCAAAAAGTAACACAAATGTGTATTTTAGTTTAATTTTTCCAGTTGTAGCAACTATTTTTGCAGATATGCTATTGAATATGCAGTTATGGAACTTATCAACCATGAACGGGCATCTTGAACTGTTCACTGAAGGGATATCTTCATCTGAAGGAAGGAGCGTACTCATGAACTGCAGGAATGAGTAGAGGACTTGCTGTTATTTCAGTTGTACTGTCAATGCAGAGTGGAGAAGTACAGAAATGGCACTATAGGGACAAAAACGAAGAGTTAAATTAGATAGGAATAGTACAGCGTAAGAGTGAGAAGTGCGTACTAAGTGGTTATATTCTAACATCAAAATGACTGAAACTAGGATCAGAGAAAGTCAGAACAATGAAGAAATCAGGCATTCATGCAAGTTTTGTGATTAATGTAGCAAGCCACCTTTTTTACTAATACATCTGAGGCATCTATGTCTGTTGTCTATTAGCTGTTACAGCAACGTGAAGCCTGGAAAAAAAGTTATCAACAGGAAAAAGATTCGATTTTTTCAAGAATTTAATACTAAAGGCATTGAAATACTATGACATATATAATAGGTTCATAGGTAGGTACTAGGCTATCGGCTCTGGGGCCTATACAAGCCCAACCAAAAAGTTACTCTGGCTTTTGCCACCCAAGAAAATTATTTTCCTCTGCCACTGTCGAGCAGAGCCACAGAAGTGATCCACAGGGTGAATTTCCTATTTCCCATCCAATCATCAAGATTTTTCTTGAAGAGTGCTAATGAGGAGCTTTGTTTGATATAGATAGGTAGTTTATTCCAGAGTATGGGAAGTCTCTGGGACAGGAATCTATCCCTCCGGCATGTTCTGTTTATTGTGGTGACAAGGTTTACGTCCCTAGAGCGTGTAGCTCGGAGGGATTGGGATTTCTTTAAGTGGAGCATGTCCAACAGCTCTGGGTTTGACATAGCTTTGTATGTTAGGCAGAGATCACCTCTGAGTAGGCGATATGCGACGGAGTAAAGCTGGAGTTATTTGAGACGGTCTGCGTAGGTCATCTGATTTAGGCTGGTAATCCTCTTTGTGAGGTATTTCTGCGGCCTTTCCAGTTGTTGTAGATGTCTTGTGAGGTACATACCAAAAGGGGCATTGTACTCTATAATGGGTCTAATGAGTGATGAGTAGAGGGGAACAATGACCTCTTTTTTTCTGGATGAGAAACCTTTTGTGATGAGGTGTGCCACGTAGAAGGATTTCCTGACTACAGTGGCAATGAGATTATCAAAGGAGAGACTACTGTTCACCTGTGTCCCAAGGTCTCTTATCACACTTTCAGTGTTAAGTATACTATAGTTAACTATAGTTCATGGGTACAGAGTTTTTACAGAAGGGGATGACAATGCACTTTTTGGCATTGAGCTTGTGACCATGGCTTTGACACCAGGCATCTGTCTCAGTGAGGCCCTTTTGTAGGATGTCCACATCGTTAAGAGTTTTGATTATGGCTCCTAGTTTGCAGTCATCTGCGAACTTCGTTAGCCAAAGACCTTCTGTGTTAGCCTGTACTTCAGAGAAGTAGATACCAAACAGGAGAGGACCCAGGCCTGAACCCTGATATAAGTTGTTAAATTGCAAGTCAGTGCAAGTTAGAATGTATTTGAGCCGTGATCCTATAGGAAATAGAACAGTTCTATATGGGTCAAGAGCATTTACAAATGCACAAAAGAGATATGCTCAGATAAGGAAGAATTGCTATCAGTTATAATGATGTGAGGAATTCCATAAATATTTTTTATGCCAGTGAAGTACAAGTAGAAGCAGATAATAAACCCTAACATTTCATATTTAGAAAGTATTTCTATGAGACACTAACAAGATTATAGGACCTACTGCTTAATTTGTAAAATACAGACTAGAATGGAAAAGCATATGGCAGATCCGATGACTAGAGCATATTTGCCATAATACAAAGAAGATCTGTTAAAAGAAAAAAAATACATTCTTTAGGTGATACTACAGATGCCAGTGAGAGAAGAAAAAACTGAAAGAGCTCTAGAGATGTGCACAGCTTGACTTAGAAATGTAGTTATTGAACAAAGTCAGAATTAGAGGTTACCCAGAGCAAAATTCTTCAGTCAGAAAAGGCAATTCGGTGTTTCTTTTCCTATGGGGTGGGGGGGGGGGGTTAGATGAGTTGTGCCCAAGTGCTAATGTTCAGTGCTGATAAGATTATTGTACTTTGACAACTGAGGGAAAGATGTTTGACGGAATACATTAGCCACATATGGAACAAAGAAGTGCAAGGTAGTAACAAGAGATATAATGTATTGATAGGACTGGTGGCACAGATAACTGCAGGACTGTAATGTTGCAGTTTTTGCCATAACAGTCTGGAAGAGATGTTAACAGATATGCTCCATGGTTGGACTAGGGAGTGCGAAATACCATCATTGATGGAACTGAGTGGACACAGATTTATTTTACTGCAAAACAATGTTTTTTAATATGGATAGACTGCTATTCCAAATACTCTAAAGCAATACAGATGACAGATGTTGCAAGTTTCAGTCTGAGAAAGGTAGTGAAGTCCACCTTTTCAAGCTGCATTAGTCTTGATGTTATCATACCAGACAATGGTCCACACTTTAAGAGCCTGCAATTTAAAATATGCAAACATAAATTAAAGTTTAAATACATAACTAAAAGTCCATCTTAACTGCATTGTAATGGTCACGTAGAAAGAATGATTCAGATAATAAAAAATGATGAATGGCACAAGTACTTATGAGAAACATCATCTTACAGTTTTGGAATATAGTAATATTGTTTCTGTAAAATCTCAGTCTCTGTTCACTTAATTATTAATGGGCAGAATTTAAATAATAAATTGTTAAGGAAATATTGGAAAGAGAGCAGAAGAGATAGAAACATTTCTATGATAAGCACTTAAAAAATAGAAAATCTATTAGATTTACAGAAGGGAGACTCAGCAAGAATCTGTCTGAATTGGTGGGATCAGTAGCCTGAAACTATAGTTGTTTTTTCCACTAGCTGAGATCCCCGGTTGTCCAAGGAGATTAGAAAAAAAAAACATCTCTACAGGACAAAAATGTCTAATGTAGACAATCTGACGCAAACTGAAAAAGCACATTAGTACAAAGAATTTACATTAAATTTCATCTCCATTATCCCCACTCTGTTTCTGCTGTGAAATTTTAATAATGATGCTGTCCTATATTCACATTTTTAAACATTATTTCTTCCATTTTTTCATCATTCACTCTGCAAATGTTCAGCGATGTTTACATCCATTCCATGTTTTGATAAAGTAAGAAGCATATTTATCTCCCTTCTTTCTTTTCTCCATATTTATAGTAACTTTACATTTCTCAGTAAGAAGACACATTCTATGTGTTAATTACAGGTGCTTGTGTTCTAACTGCATGAACAGAACTGGTCAAAATCCCTTTTTACTGCAGATGAAAGGCTAGGTTCCTGGGCAACATCACTGTTTGAGTGAGACTGATGTGCACTGTAGTGGGGACTTCCTCCTTTCCCTAGTGTTGTGCAGCTGCAGAGTTAGTATAACTTTAGAGGGGTTGCTATCCATAATGGGGTGCAGGACTCACAGCTCCTGGAAAAATGTTCTTGTTGATATTTGTGAGATTGTTGTTCATAGGTTGGTACTAGGCTATCGGCCCTAGGGCCTATACAAGCCTAGCCATAACAATTCCCTGGCTATTTCTTCCCACACTATTTATTTCCCTGGACCCTTGTCTAGCAGGGTGACTGATGTGATGAGACTGACTATCTCCCATCCAGTCATCAAGGTTCCTTTTGAAGAAGGCCAAGGAAGTACTCTGCTTGACATGTATGGGCAGTCTATTCCAGTGTCTAGAGAGTCTCTGGGTCAGGAACCTATCCCTCCAGCATGTTTTGTTTATTGTGATGACAAGGTTTAGATTCCTGGAGCGTGTGACTCTGAGGGATTAGGATTTCTTTAAGTGTAGCATGTCCAACAGCTCTGGGTTTGACATGGCCTTGTATGTTAAGCAGAGATTGCCTCAGAGTAGACAACATACGACAGAGTACAGCTTGAGTTTTTTAAGGTGGTCAGCATAGGCCATCTGCTTTAGGCCCATGATTCTTTTAGTGAGGTATTTCTGCAGCCTTTCCAGTTGTTGCAGATGTCTTGAGAGATACATACCAAATGGGGCGTTGTATTCTATAATGGGTCTAATGAGGGATGAGTACAGTGGGACAATGACCTCCTTTTTTCTGGATGAAAAGCCCTTAGTGATGAGGTGTGCCACATAGAAGGATTTCCTGACTGTTGTGGCGGTGTGGTTATTGAAGGTGAGACCACTGTCCACCTGTGTCCCTAAGCCTCTTATCACACTTTCGGTGTTTAGTGTACTGCCACCTATGTGGTAATTCACGGGTACATGTTTTTTCCCCAAAGGGGATAACTATACATTTCTTGGCATTGAGCTTGAGCCCATGGCTCTGGCACCAAGCATCTGTTTCTGTAAGGCCCTTTTGTAGAGTATTGACATAATTTGGGGATTCAATAATGGCTCCCAGTTTGCAGTCATCTGCAAACTTTGTTTGCCAGAGTCCCTTAGTGTTGGCCTATACTTCAGAGAAGTAGATGCCAAACAAGAGAGGTCCCAGGACTGAACCCTGAGGTACTCCACTTGTCACTTCTCTGGAGCTGGATTTGGAGTCAGCTTCTTTTACAGTGTGGGTTTTGTCAGTAAGCCAGTTGGCAACCCATCAAGTGATGTAGGGATTTATGCCCAGCTTAGTAAGTTTATCTATGATTCCAGAGTGGGGGATGGTGTCAAAGGCCTTGGCGAGGTCCAGATAGTCTGTGTGGACTGCCTTACCCTTGTCCACGGCCATGGAGACTGATTCGAAGAAGTCAATCAGGTTCAGGAGACAAGATCGGCCCTTCATGAACCCAAACTGGGTGGGGTCCAGTGTTTTAAGGTTGCCAATGTCTTTGTATATAAGTTCCATGATAATATGTTCCATGGCCTTGCAGATCAGGCTTGTCAGACTGATGGGGCAGTAGTTCTCAGGATCCAAGGTGGATTCCCTCCTTGTGGAGTGGGATAACTGTAGCTGTGCGCCACTCAGTGGGCATGAAGCCTAAGGTGAAGGTATGATTAAACATGACACTTAGGTGAGGTGGTGAAGGTATGATTAAACATGACACTTAGGTGAGGTGCCAGTTAATTTTGTAGTCCATGTAATACACAGCCCGGGATGTCATCTGGTCCCATGGATGCTGTATTCTTAGCTTTGGAGAGTGCATTTTTTTACCTGATTGGCTGTTATTATTGGAATTTGGCAATCTTCCGGTATTGAGATGGACCATTTAGGGGGTGAGAGGGGGGTGAAGTTGGCACTGAATCGATCTGCCAGGATATTGGCAATATCCTTGGGATCAGTATATTTAATGCCATTCTGTTGTAGCTCAGAGCAGATATGAGCATTGCCATTTAGATTCTTGACATAGTTATAGAATGCCTTCTGGTTGTCTTTGGAATCGTTGGCAATTTTATTTTTGTAACTAGCTTTGGAGGATTTTATGAGGGATCTCAGCTTCTTACTGAGGCTGGTAAGGGAGTTTTTTGCATCCTGTGATTTTCCTGTTTTCTGCAACAGTTTCTTCCTTTTGTTGTAAAGTTTGTTTATGGCAGGGGACCACCAGATTGGCTTCCTTTTTTTGGAGGAGAGCATCTTGGTTTTCTTTGGGATGGCATGATTCATGCATGAGTGGATGTGCTCATGCAATGCCTTAGTGTAGGACTCAGCAGTCAAACTTTCAGTTCCTGTCTGCATGGGTGTCATGAAATTTGTAACTTCTGACTTGAGTAGCATGAAGTTGGCTCTGGAGAAGTTTTTTATGGAGGTTTCCTTATTGAAGGGTGGGGGTGGGATGTGGATGTTAAAGGTGATTAGCTTATGGTCTGACCTGACCGAGGGGTGACCATAGGTGTGGAGCATCGATTTACCTTGTTGGTAATGACCAGGTCTAGGATATTGGAGCCCCTGGTGGGACTATGGATTAGTTGATCCAGGGCACTGGAATTTATGAACTCCAAAAACCATTCGGCAAAGGTGCTGGTACACGAATAGTTTTCCCAGTTAATGGCAGGGTAGTTGAAATAACTCAGTATTAGGGTGTTTGGTTGTATATTAATATTTTCCATTATGTTTAGAAAGGTGTAGTGAGAATCTTGGGGTATGGCGGGGGATCTGTACCAAGCTACAATTTGGATTGCAGTCTTACCTAGTGTTAGCTGCACCTGGAGAATTTCAGATGCATTGTGTTGGGCAACTAACCTGGTGGTGTGAATATCCTTGGTGAATATGGACACTCCTCCACCTTTAGTGTTTCGATCCTGGTTTGGTGGCTGAAAAGTGTGGTAAGAGTTGTAGCCTGGTATTGCAGGGGTGTTCTCTGGAGCCTTGAGCCAGGTCTCAGTTACTGCACAGATATCGATGTTCTCCAGTTTTAGGAGTGCCTCGAGAGAGTGCATTTTGAGGTTTAGACTTCTAGCATTGAGTAGCATTACCTTCAGATGTTGCATGGTTGTACCTGTTACGGTGGTGGTTTTGTCCTTTGAACTTTGCCTAAAAAGGGCAGTATAGGTGTGGCAAGAGCCTTTGCCAGTAACCTGAATCCCAGGGGCAACAGGTGCAGACAATCTCTGGCAAAGCATTGTGGTCTGTTGATCATGTCGTCCCAGGTAGACAGATACTGGATCCCCTTTGAATGACACCAGAAGCTTAGCCAATTGTTGAAATCAATCATTTTGTCCTTATATTGTGGCATCATCATGGAACCACAACACTCACCTCCTGAATAAGCAAGCCAGTCTGGTGGTCTCCTGCCATTAACAGAGTATACAACAAAAGGTAGATACTGTTGAAGCAAATAGATACTCCAAGAATGCAAACTACTCCCTTACCGGCCACAATAAGATGATGAGATCCCTCATGGAATCCTCCAAAGCTGGTTATGTAACTAAAATCACCACAGATTCCATAGACAACCACGCAGCATTCTATAGTTATGTCCAGAATCTAACTGGCAATGCTGAGAAGTACTCTAAGCCATGACAGAATGGCATTACACAGACTGCTCCCATGGATTGTGCCAATATCCTGGCAGATTTGTTTAGTACCACAGTCACTACCTCTCACTCCCAAGAGGGCCCATGGCAATATGAACAGAGTTCCATTGACCAGTAATCATGGCCACACAGGCAGAAACCACACTATCCACAGCTAAGAATACATCATCCATGGGATCAGACTGTCATGTGTAATCATAACCTCGAATCAGGACTGGTGCCCACTGAGTGGTGCACAGCTGCAGTTGTCCCACTCCACAAGGGGGATCCACCTTGGATCCCTGGAACTACTGTCACATCAGTCTGACGAGCCTGATCTGCATGGCCATGGAATGCATTATCAGGGAGGTTTTGAACACAGACACTGGCAACCCTCAAACATTGGACCCCACACAGATTGGGCTCATGGAGGGCCACTCTTGCCTCCTAAAACCAATTGTCTGCTTTGACTCAGTCTGCATAGCTGTTGAAGAGGGTATGGCAATGCACAACGCCTATATGGACCTTGCCAAGCCCTGGAAACATAGACTAACATACTAAACCGGCCATACATCCCTATGCCACTCGATGGTGTGCCACATGGTTTACTGACAGGACACAAATTGTAGGTGTAACCGTCTCCAAAGCCATCCCCAGACAAGTGACAGGTGGAGTACCTCAGTGTTCAGTCCTGGGACCACTGTTGTTTGAAATCTACATCTCTGTAGTACAAGCCAACAGTACAGGACTCTGGTTAGCAAAGGTAACAGATGACTGCAAAATGGGAGACATTATGAGCCTGACTATACTGCATGATATGTTACTGATACCTGCCTGACATCATACAGGTGGGAAGGGGTACTGTCAACATCTTGTGGCCTTGTTGTGTAAGGTCCTGGTTATGGAATCTGCAACAGGTGGTAGTGTATTGCAGGGCAGACATGTTTGGTTGTAGGGGGGAATACCCATTCTTGCATGACGTATGTTGTTTGTGCCTGTCAACTCCATTCATGGTACAAGTGGACATATATGTTTCTGCTATGTTCCCACCTTATCTACAGATGTATGTCTGTATATACCTATATAGATATAAATATCTGCTCACACATATGTGGATATATATCTATCTATCTATATAAATATATATATATATATATATATATATATATATATATATATATATATATATATATATATATATATATACACATTTGTATCTGTGTAGCCATTAATATATTCTCACACACACATACATCTACATGTTGGAATACATTCTCTGTACTGTTGAATGACTGGGCCGGATGATATGTTTGTGAATACAGCAGGGTTATGTATATCTGAGGTGGCTTAGAGGTATATCACTTTGGCTATGGTGTGCATGGTCCTTGGTTCAAGCCTACCAGTGGTTATTTATTTTGTTGCTAGGCATAAGAAGGGCTAATGGATACAGAGTGATTAAGGCACTGTAAAGCAGTTGTAAGCATGTTGTCAGGCATGGTATGTCTCTTGTGAGTCACATGTGAAGGCACCATAGGTGGTGCAGGTGTCCATTGGGGAACATAGTGGAGGTGCACTGTGTGCATGTATGTGCATACTGGACAGATGGCCAGGGTGACATGCCCATGTAGCCCACTGCTATCACTGCATAGTTACTATCAGTGGCCAATATGCAGTGTACTACCCACATATTGGCTGTTGCCTAGGCATGTGTGTGCATATGGCACATGGGTTGAGTGTGTGCTCTGGGTAATAGTGGGTTGCTAACTGTGATTGGCTGGCCTTGATGTTACATGTATAGGTATGGCTTTGCACCCCAGCCACACAGCTAATGTACATCTGTTATCCCTGTATGGTTGACATTGTGATATAGAGTACGGCCAACATACAAAATATGGAAAACCCCCTCCACATTGCCCACACTTACAACTACCACTACAGAGGTTACAAGTCACACACACCCACCTGTCATCTGGGGTATTCAAACCCCTACCAAACTAGTTTATTATACTACAGCAGTACGCAGTCATAGTACGCACCACAGACGTCACCCGAGTATCTTTTCCCCAAAGTTGTATTTCACAATGAATGACATCAGCAGGATTACCAAAGAAGGGTATTGCAAGTGTACTGCGAGTTTTACATTTCTTTTAAATGTGTTTACCTGCTGCTTACTGTCACAAAAACACATTTACACCCACCTCATTCTGGCCTAAACAAAGCTACTAACAACCCTTGCAGGTCTTGAACCCTGGACCATGCACACCATAGTCACTGGACTTACCACTAAGCCATCTGAGTTATATACATGTTTCCTGGTTTTTGGAATACACCGTTTACTACAGGTATTCCACAGTACTGAAAACACATGGGACAGTCACTTTGTGTGCATATGTACAGTACCTTTTAATGTACTGTACTTTGTGTAACAACATAGACAAGTCTACATATGTACAACTGTTTTAAATACATACTAAATATATATATATGTATATATATATATATATATATATATATATATATATATATATATATATATATATATAACACACACACACGCACACACACACACACACATATATATATATATATATATATATATATATATATATGCATTTCTGTTATGTGTATACACACACACATGCGCGCGCGCACACACACACACACACACACATATATATAAAATATAAATATATATATATATATATATATATATATATATATATATATATATATATATATATATATATATATATATATATATATATATATATATATATATATATATATATAAATATATATATATATATATATATATATATATATATATATATATATATATATATATATATATATGTATATACACAGACACATGTATAGCCATATATATATAAACATCTCTGAACACCCTTTGTAACACAGAAGGATTCCGAAGGAATTGAAGTGTACACAAATCACAGGCAACTCTCAAATTTTAATTAGTACACAAGAGAAGGGATGTTTTTGTGTATGTGGAGTTTGGGGTGAAGACTGATGGGTAAGGAAATACATCCCGGGGATTGAGGAGTTTGGGGGGATGATGGGTAAGGAAATACACCCTGGGGATCACTTCTGTGTCCCTGCTCGACAGTGGCACAGGAAAATAACTTACCCAACAGTAGTCATTCTTGACTGTCTATTCTTTTCTATTCCTACCTAGGTAATATTCTGTAGACTCCACTCATCACAGACGACTACCATGGTGTGCAGCACGTTAAAAGACATAACACATGTGTATGGGTAGTGTCTCACACACACACACACACACACACACACACACACACACACACACACACACACACACACACACACTTGCCAGTATTGTGCTTACAGGTCTTGCCTATGTAAAGGTTACTAGTAGAGTGGTAAGCAGTTGGGGGATATGGTACAGAACCCATACAATTACAGTTAATCTGATTCTGCGTCTGAGCTGGGTGACATCACAGGAATGATTACTTGGAGTGGGGAGGGGGGAAAAGGGTGGTTTAGCAGATGACAAGGATAAAGGCCAGTTCAAAAGGTGGTTTCTCTTTGGAAAGCAGTAAAACTCTCATAACAGGATGCACACACACACACAGTTGCCAGTGGTGGGATCAGAACTCTGGTTTCTCTTTGGAAAGCAGTAACACCGACTCTTGTGACAGGATGCACGCACACACAGTTGCCAGTGGTAGAATCAGAACTCCTGCCTATCTATAGATCACTATTACAGTACTATGCAGTTATGAGATGCACCACAGAGATTACATAATTCCAGGCAGTCAGAATGTCCTTCTAAGATTGAGGACATCAACAGGGATAGATGTACATAGCTGTAAACCTGTGTGTTTAAAGTAGGAGTCCTGTATACAACCTGTATACACAAACAAGA
The DNA here is from genome assembly GCF_019279795.1 of Protopterus annectens. NCBI lineage: Eukaryota > Metazoa > Chordata > Ceratodontiformes > Protopteridae > Protopterus > Protopterus annectens. The sequence goes on from NC_056743.1 coordinate 1,358,627,322, forward strand.
CACATCATCTACAGGTAAGACATAGGCAGGGCTGAGAGGTGTATTTGTAGCACAACAAGCCCTGTACTGGAGTATGTCATTCTGTGGAATGGATTACTACTATCACTATACAGGGTTACAGTGGGTATGCTCATACACTTAGAATCACAGGACTTGCTTGGATACATTGACTCCAATTACACAAGGTGACAGTGGGCATGCTCATACACTTAGTAGCACAGGGCTGTTTTGGATGCACTCTTATTCTAACTACAGAAGGCCACAGTGGGCATGCTTATACACTGATACATACAGAACATGTTGTAATGGACTCCTATTGTAAACACACAGGTTTACAGCTATGTACATCTTAACTATCAGTATATATGCACATCATACAGGTTTACCAACAGATACCTGTATGTGGCCCATAAATGATATATCTGTGTCTGTGCTGTGTGATGCACATGCATACATGTACATGAAGTACTGCCATATATATTTGAAGCATGCACAATCATGCATGTGTGGAAGTGACAGGCAATTGGTTAACTAGGACACACAGGTGGATGCAAAGTACAGCATGTGTCACACACATAGCTGCCCTGAAAGGCATACATTGATATCAGGTTGTGGCAGTGGCATCATAGTTGGAACAGTGGCATATGCAAACATAATATGTGAGCCCCATTGTCTAATGGTACTGAGGTGCAGGTGCCAAGATGACCTCGGCCGCTTGTGTTAGTAGTTGTCATTATTAGCAGGACTGTTCCACTAAGTATATCTCACATTTGTCATCTACACAACATCTGCTGCTGTCCATCACCTTAGATGTAGCATGTGATACTAAGCACAATATTACCACTCGCAGTGATGTCATGGTACAAGTGGCAACTGCTTCACCAATACAATGAGCCAATGTCATGCTGTAATTATGAGGTTGTCCAGTGTCTGTCATTCCAGGATGACATGAGTGAAAGAAGGCAAGCCTTTGTGACATATCACATGCAGCCATCATTCAAGAGAGTGTGGATAATATCTAGGTTGCATTTACCCATATAGTGCCATTCCAAGGCAAATGTCCTAAACGCAGAAGTAACACCTACAAGACAATTGCATTGGATGCTTATGCTAACCAGTATTAGATGTGTGGCTTTCATGATCCACTTGCTTGATTTAGAACCTACAATGGGGAATACTGACATATGTGCAGTGAGGAACACCTGACTGAAGGCTCTGTAGTACATAATAGCACTACCACCATATAATTCAGATCCAAACATGTGGGCCATAACACTGGTACAGACCACTCCAGGTGGTGGTGTTCCCATAGTCATACAGGTTACTCACAAGTAAAGACCACTACTAGAACATAATTCATCACAGCTGAGTCAGGTACAGGTGACAGCGGCAAAAGCTGCATTCTAGCTTGTATCTTCATATACATCCCCCACCCTGTCCTTAGACTAGCGACACACATCCATAAATGTGATATGAAATAGTATGGTACAACAGCAAATAACCTTCTACTGGTGGACTGTACCTAGCCCTACATCAACTGTGCAAAGTACCAATGTACTCTCACAGTTGCATAATGTGTTATGCAATTCAATAATACCACTGTTTCTAACCAGGTCAGTTGTACACATACCAGGTCCCTTGGATGTTGTCAGCAGTAACACAGTTGACTGTTGCTATACACCAGTAAACAATACCCTCATGGTCGGATATGACCTAGACGTACCTGCCCTGGATATGTACACCCCACACTCATACACCATACATGTAAATACCATAGCTGTTGTCCTTTGTACATACAGGTGGCTACATTCATTACACACATGCACATGGAAGATAGGTCCATGGCTGCTGAATGCTAACAGTACATAAGGTTTGATATCTATGTTGACATAGATAATAATTCCTCTCTACTGGTCACCCATGACACCTATCATATCATACAACACTCCATGTGGCATGTATGTCATTAGACATGTCCACCAAATGAAATGCCTACAAACATACACAAATAACAGGACCGTAGGCCTTACACACATGACCTGTACTGACAGACTCAGGGAACTACAGCTATGCTCTGTATATTCCTTAGTAGTAACAGGTGATATGTCCATGACATGTACAGCCACATGTGACCCACAGCTCCTACATATACCCCATGTCAACAATTGCAAGCCATGCATGCTGTGTGTGCTGTGTCTGGACATGCACCTTATTAACACAATAGCCACGATGTGCCTGGGTGAGATGTTCATAAGCCACAGACCTCACACATGCTTGAACAAGTGTAATGCCTAGCTCAAACAGAACACATTGCTGGCACTCTTTCAGTAATCATGAGGTGTGTGTGGCAAATATGATGTGCTCACTGTTGATCATTACAGTGCCCTGGCAACACAGTGGAACTGTCAACTAACAGTTTGTGGCATCATGACATGGAATATTGCTGTGTGTGTCGCTTGATGATATGTGCTGTTGGCGTAAATGTCCACTTAGCTACTCAGTGAAGGTGGTTGTGTGTCCTACCAGTACATGAATAGAACATCCAATATGGTGCAATGCTCAGCTACGTTTCACACATGGTGTGGGGAAGGTGTGGAATGTATCCTCTTGACCTGATAGTCCACTTACTGATGGAAACTACATATGTGTACATGTATTGATGTGTGTTTAGATTCCATGTGTGTGGAGTATCTGATGTTTGAAGGTGACTGTTGTCTTAGTATAGCATGCAGTTGCAATGCAGCCTCAACATTGCCTAGTGTATATGGTGATATGCTCAAAGCACAGTAAGCTGTACTTTAGGTATGGACAGATGTTTGGACATAACTACTAACTGGTGGGGCTACTTTGCAGATGAATGATTACTGAAGACATCTCACAATTGTGTTACAACCATTCCTACAATAACCTGTGTAACTGCTAATCTCTAGTGTTGTTGAGTGAAGGGGAAGACACACACAGTAGAATTCAGTAAGGGTGTCACTGAAGGCAAACCTCTTGACACCTGTAACAGAAACACCTCCCCTGTGCATATATTGTGCATATGTCAGTACAGTTGTCAAAGGTAAAAGTCAGTCAGCTGTATAGCGCGTGCAATAGTGCTGTAACTCTGTAATCCCTCTCATGCGATAGGCAGAAGTTTTATTCCCAGTACTGTCAAGTGTGGGTGTCCATATATGTCACGTATGGTGGGGAATACATCCCCAATGTCTTTTACTCTCCTACTCAAAAGATAAACCCCCCTCCCCACATCTACTCACTGCAATCTAGTATCCCTGTTGAATTCATCAGTCTTAGAAGGGCATTCTATCTGCCTGTAAATGTGTAAGCCCTGGGGTGAGGCTTGTTTTACCATAGTCTACTGATATACCCCCTCCCCACTTACACTCACTGCAGTCTAGTATCCCTGTGGATGTCCTCAATCATAGAAGGCCATTCTGGCTGCCTGTACATGTGCAAGCTCTGTGGCGCATCTGGTAACTGTGTAGTACTATAATAATGATTTGTACATGGACAGGAGTGCTAATCCCAACACTGGCAACTGTGTGTGTGTGTGTGTGTGTGTGTGTGTGTGTGTGTGTGTGTGTGTGGGTGTGTGTCAAAGTGTGTGTTTCTGTGTCTGTGAATCCCTGAGTGTGTGGGTGTGTATGTGTGTTTGCATCCTGTGATGAGAGCAGGTATAACTGCTTTCTAAAGAGAAACCACCTTTTCAACTGGCCTTTAACCTTGTCATCTGCTGAGCCACTCTTTTACCTCCTCCCGGCTCCGGGTAACTATACCTGTAATGACACCCAGTATGGATGTGAGGCTCTGGCCACAGTAGCTTACTACACAGCTATCATGCTCTTAGACCATTATATCAGTAAACATGTTTGAAACTTGGGAGATTATAACTGTGATATGGAAGCTACAAAGTATATGCAGGTATTGTCATACAGACCTGTGAGTAATCTAACATTACATATGGGACACTAACTGAAAACAGTGACATCCCCCTTGTAGTCTGTATGCACACATTTGGCACATGCAATAACACCTGCAAGAGGAAGGCAGGACATCAAGATCAACATGCAGATACTGGTGTTACACATGATACATACTGTCAGCAGTACAAAATGCATTCTTAAACTCTAGTACATGGTATGTCTGCTACCTGCAAACAAAATTCAACAATGGTAATCTACAATTGTCTTCCTAGTATGTTCACGCTGTGCATCAGGCCATATGACCATGTCCCTGCACCGATGGTATGGATGACATGGATGCGGCACAGACATCATCATATGCACAGGGTGATAAATTTTGCCAGAGGCCTGGGCTGCACCATTGGATGACATCATGTGCGTGGGTTAAGGCCTTTTATCTCATTGGGCGTGTGTGGATGTTATGTGTGTGTGTGTTGAGGTGCCTTACATTTGTTTATGGTGTGTGTATGTATGTATGCACACTGGTCTGGCATGTGGCTGGGCTACACAGGGGTATTATTGACAGCTGCAGACTGTACAGGGCAGGTTATGCAGTTCACGGTGTCCAGCCACGGCCACGTGACCTGCACCTGCCAGGGGTTGCATGGCCACTACCAGGCAGAGGTCCAGATTGGGTACTGTCTGATGACACATGTTCACCGGAACCGTGTCCCTGTTGGAGCCATCCAGGACCACATGTATGTGGCCTGCTGTGTCCTGGTGTGGACAGCACAGCACCAGCTGCACTGCTGCTGTTACCGCCACTATGGGAGCGGACATGTGAAGTAGCATGTTCACATACACCTTCAACAGTTGGTGTAGCTGGCCTACATCCATGTTCCCGACACCTTACTCACACCAGATGTTCTAGCACAGACATTCTATGCTCAAGGATCAACATGCCATGGTCAAGGACTCCCACCATGTCACACAATCATCCATCCAAAACATCTGCAAGCTGATGGTGAGCATTTGCAATTGCCTGGATGTTGTCAGTTAAAGAATGGACAGCAGCCCTTTGAAGCCTCAGACCTTCTCTGTTCTGCCATTCAAAATGTGCATGTGCCTCCATTACAGCCTGTAACTTGCGTCTGGTGACACCAGCTAATGTACTATGTCTTGCAGGGGCATGTTGGCCAGAGGCCCCCCTACAAGCAGCCCTGAGCACATGCCTGTGTGGGACATTGCCAGTCAGTTGGCTGGGATCATGGTGTGCAGACACATCTTCCATAGTCTCCACACTTTCCTGTTCCATGCCACCACCCACCACCTGTCTTTCCACTATGGCCACTGGTGATGGGGTATGTGTAGGCATGACAACTGTGTGTGGGGATGAGGGGGATATAGGTGGAATGCCAATCAATGGCACAGATTCAGCCCCTGCCAACCCTGCCTGTCCATCAGTCATACTTTCATCATCACTGCTAGAGTCTGTGGGGACACTAACAGCAGGTGGACCTCAGGAGGCCAACACACCTACATCAACACCTGTGAGGGGCAGACTAGAACTATACATTACCAGTTATACATCACAGTACAGACACACAGAGACAGACACACAGAGACAGACACACAGGCAGACACAGACAGACACATGATATGGCATGCAATGGCATGCAACATGCATGTGATATGGCAGAAGGCATTCAGCTTAGACTATTATAGTGATAGTTATCATACATCCCTGAGTTGCACACAACAGTATGCATGTGTTATGGCAGAAGGCATGCAGCTTCACAATTATAGTAGTAGTTAGCATACATCCCTGTGTTGTACAATTTGTGTTAGTAGGTTATGCCCCAAACTTGCAACACAATGCATGCACTATGCACTGTTGCACCGCACTGCCATGTTTTGTGCACCATACCCCACATCGTACCCGACCATTGTTGACCTGGGTACATCTGCCAGTGATGCTTTGCGTTGGCCACTGCTCCTATGTGTGAGGAGGACATGAGCAGAAGGGTATGTTGAGTGAATACTATGGTTGCCAGAGCCCTAGCTTGCATATCTCCTCATAAACAGTGCATGTCTGTTCAACATTATTCTGCTTACCCCTGAGCTGAGTCTACAGACAATGTGCATGTGGCTGTACACACATGTTTGACATGGTTGTCCCTACTTTGCAATGCTGCCACAGACAAGCATAGGTTAAGAGTACACCAGCCTGATGAGTGGCATATGACCTTGCCAATCACATGTAGTATGAAATGTCTTCTGCTGAAGTGATGACTGACATGCATACATGTTTAACACAATGGTGTCCTTTCAAATATACAGTGAGGTACTGGTGTCCTAATGCAGGGGCATGTTATATTAGCATGGACCATCAGATGATGCAATGTTGTCATTCCACCCTGCAGATAATACAGTGATATACTGCACATTGAGCTGATGTGCATAGCCATTGCAGGGTATCATGTGACTTCACTATTGCTATACAGTGTGAGTTACAGACACAATTCATAGCCATGACTGTGTTCAGATACAATACATATCTAATGTGGAATGTGACCCATGTTACTGAGGGTTATACACACTAAACCCTAATGTGGAATGTGTGACAAAAGTCACTGATGGGTATACAGATGACACCCCTGCACATCTGCAATCATATTGTAGATGCTTGGCAACTATGCCCAGACATGGGTAACTTTGCAATATGCCATGTTCCACGTGCCATCTTTGTACCTCACACACATGAGGAGCAACCATGGCAGTGATGTCTGACACCAGCAATGTGAATGTACTGTAACTGTGGCCTGCTGTGGTTGTATGTGTATGTTGTGCGACACATGTATGTATTTGGATACTGTATAGGTTAAAGCTTTCATGTCATGACACACTCAGAATGTTCAAGACATGTTTTGTGTTGCTTTGATGTCATGCCTACACAAGGTGTGCACAGCCCTGTATGACGTTTAGTGTGTCACATCTGCAATATAATCATTACACAAAGGCCATAATTGTATTGTGTCGAGCCAATGTACAGCAGGGTGTACATACATGTACATCCCTTCTACTTTGTGTGCTGCTTTATGTCTCTGGACATCCTCCATGGCCATGTGTAAACATGTTTTGCCCAATGGTTGTGATGGGCATCTATTTCATATGTCAGTGTTGTCCCATATGATATACACCCGTAGATGTCATATGCTCCACTGTGGACAGGTTTATGCAGACAGAGAGTGGTCTGTTTGGGATGTGGGATATCATGTTTTGCAGGATAGTCAACCAGTGTTGCAGTCAGCTCACAAAATGTCATGGACATGTCAGATAGCAGATGACATTGTGTGACATTCATAGCAAGGGTATACTCCACAAGGGTGACTCCTGTCAGTTTGTCATAATCCAGCTCCAAAACATATAGAGTGTGTGCACACATATGCTGTCTGTATAGTATTGTTTGTATTCCCCACATGTGTGATGCTGATCTATAGTACATGTCCCTACAGTGAACCACACCTCCACCATTGTATTTACAGCTGTCCACACATCTGGCAATGACAGTTTGTAAGGTTTAGTGTAAGTGTTTCATAAGGTCTTTAAATATTCCACATGGGTAACTACTGTGATGCATTGCAGGTCTGACCTGTATATATTAATAGGATCACCATACATTATGTGTACATGTGTTAAATGGCCACATGGCAGATAGCATGCATCTAATATGATCTGTGCGTTATCAAGCCTGATAAGTAAAACAAACTTAGCAGCAACAGGCTGCTACTGCTGTGAAATGCCAGAAGTACCTAAATAGGAGTGTCAGAGCATTATGATCATCATCCACATCTGTGTGATAGCTACAGGGTGCAATGTGCATGCTGGCACATAAGCCAGTACAATAGACTATGCTATGCGGTATGCACATCTGTGCATACATAGAGTAGCAAACTATAGTATGTGGCTTGTGTACATACATGCCTTACATATGATGTTAAGTTAAATATTGTGCAGTAACACATGTATCTATATTAAATATACCTGTGCTATATGTGCAGTAGTGACTTACCGGCCAACTCCTGGCTCAGTGATTGTGAGACACCCACCTCCACAATACTAGCTGAGGCTTGTGGATGGAGTTCTGCAGGTGTTCCCAGGTTGGCCAGGTGCTCCTCAGTACGTGTGAGTGGGGGCTGGGTGAGTGGCCCCCCACCTGTTGCAACTTGTTCCCTGGCGATTGCGTTTGCATGCTGTTTCGCCCATCTAATTAAGTCAGTGCAGTGTTGGCGCACCTATTGATAGGTGCGAATGTGGCCACCAACATCATTTACCCTCCTGCGAAGTTCCTCCCACTGGGCATCCCGGTGCTGTGCATCCTGTGGCACATGTCTGAAAAGTGTCTCATGGTTGTCAAGGAGGTATCCATGTAGCTGTACGGTGGCAGCCTGACATGCGGCTACCTGGCAGACATTATGATGGTGACAGGTCACAGTAACTCACAGAGAAGTACAGACGTACAGCTGCACATACATGTTTTATCATAATTACAAATATGGCTTTGCAAATCTGCATGACACTAACACCACTGACATGTTTAACTCACACACATTTGACACATACTGGTGATTTCATGTTATCACCATATATATGTGCGTCAAATGATGACATTGCTCATACTCCATGTGGATGTTGTCTTGATGTGGGCATGTCTGTTTGCCTGTACTGGTGCCTTAACCTATTAGCACATGCCTGGATGTGTTGACATTAATGCAAGAGACCTTAATGCTGTGTATATGTCACATATATAGTCATACACAGCCTTAAAGAACAACTATGGCAAGCTGGACATTAATTCTAGTCTACCACAGCGTTTTCCCCCATCTACTAATCCCTCCACTCAAAAATGACATTACTGCTGAAAGAAGCATTTAATTCCTCTGTTTTTGTGATTTCGACTGAACGGCTATCGGTACTGTGAGCCATCTTCCCTAAAAGTTCACTCTCGCGCTTGCTAGATCCTCCGACAAGTCGCCCAACTGCAGGAACACATATTTCAATATAATTCAGTAAAGCACACCCTCCTCTTCTCGTTTCACCCAAGAAATGCCCACTATCTAATTATGCTTGCCCTCTTTAGCATTTCTATTCAGTCTTGCCCGTAAACACGCCTTCTGATGTGCTTAGAAAACACCCTCGCACTGAAGCAGGAACTTCTTCTAGAGTTAGTTGTTGCTGCACGTGTTTGCTTTTTCTTGTTTTGCCTCGTGGAAAGAAACTCTACTGCATGGTTCTGTGTAGCATTATAATAAGTACTTAGCCCTGTAGTAGTAATTATTTATAAATTTAATTTGATTTCAACTAACAGCAGTGTATACCTTTGCAGTAAGTGTTTTGTTTAGAAAGAGGGTTCGGCAATAGCTGAAAATATGCAGTGACATTGAAAAGCAATGTAGTTTTGGCATGCTGATTTTACTGATGTTGGGTTTCTTCATCAGTTTATTTTTTTAGCTCAGAGTGCTTACATGCTCAAATAATGATACAAATTAGTAAGTAGTTATCATTACATACTGGCATTTAAAAAAATTGCCGATTGTAAATGCCGGTTTGTAAATGCGGTATGCTGGTTTCGATTCTGCCGGTTTGTAAATGCCAGTGTATATAATGAAATAACTGAACTCGTAAAGTTTCTTATCATTCTGTGTACAGCAAATCGAATAGGTCTTTGCAACGTGGTCATTTTTTTGAGTTCTTACAGCTGGACTTTGTATCCTGGATCCATCAGCAATGTGTTCTTTATTTTTTAACATTATTATATTGTAATGCACACTGTGGTAATTTTTTACTAGTATTATATATTAATGCAGTCATAATTGTGCAGTCTTGTTTTACATATATTCACTATATTTCAGTGTTGTTGGGCTGCAGGACAGTAATGTTTTTTTTTTTTTTTTTATAGTATATGCCAGCATATGCTCTGCTTCAGGTTTTGTTTATGGGTTCCTTCCAGTCATAGTCTACAAAGAAAATAAGAGAGTGTTTGGATCCATAGTCCCAGCCAGGAATGATGCTGATAATGACTTTTTTTTTAATTCTGCAAACTGCTTTATTAGGCAAAATACTCAGTAATAAGGGGCAATCAGTTATGCCCCCACTGATGATCATTGCTATCATTGCTTGTAAGCTATATTTCACATGAGCTTGTGTGTGAGTTATTTTAGCTGTTGTCAGTGGAGATTGTGTAACTCTCCTAAGTGGTGTGCTCCTGTTGATGGACTTTTACAAAAAAAAAATGACAAAAAGCTGGATGTGGTCTCCCCATATGCAGTAGTAAAGCAACTAAATTTAGTGTGTGCACGTGCTTTTCTTTTTTTCTTTTTATCCTTTGTTGACAGGGTACACTCACTAGGCTAGTGGCCCCTTTTTATGGGAGATCTGAGGAGGTATTTATACTGCTAGGGAAGATTTGGTCAGGGCACTGGAGACTTCAGTACTTTTTTTGGTAGTTGCCATGGGACCTTTTTTATCCACCTGAGCCAATTCAAGCAGATAGGACCTTAGGTTTAATGACTCATGCAAAAAGTGACACGCTTAGGAGTGCAGGAATATAACAATGAGTCCATTTCAATAGTAGAATTACATAACAAGGATTAGTTGACTCTCCAGTCTGTACATAAACTAACCCAGTGGAGAATGAGCCCCTAGTGGCTATGCATGTGACTCCTTGTGTACCCATACGCACCAGGCATCTAACGTATTCTTGAAAGTAGGCAAAATTGTAAAAGACCAAACAGTTAATTACAGACTTTTCATAGTTTATCCAACTGCAGATTAAGTGCTCAGTTGTTTAACTTGTTCCTGGCTATATCTACTGTTAATAAAATAATTTTATTCATAATATTCCTGTCATAAATGAATGCAATTATGTTGAATTTTGCACCTGTAACACTGTTATTAAATATTTTAAATGCAATATCAAGGTTTCCTCTACGCAATCTATAATTCACGAAGTACAAATTTAATGTTTTGTCAACAGACAATCGTATTCTGGGCTTGATCCATGACTTCTACATTGATATTAAGACCTCTGCTGACTGTAAGGCAACACTTTTGGCTTACACTTTTGCACTGACGTAGGATCAGAGGAAGTTACTAGGCTAATGGCCCTAGGGCCCTTGCAAGCCTAGCCAAGTTCTTAACTTATTTCCATGATCAGCACCTATTGCCCCTGTCTGAGGGACACAGGTGGAACCCAGAGGATGATTTTACGGTCACCCATCCAATTGTCCAGATTTTGTTTGAAGAGGGCCACTGAGGTGCTCTGCTTGACATGAAGTGGGAGTCTGCTCCAAATGTGTGGTAACCTCTGGGAGGCAAACCTGCCCCTTTTGCAGGTTTTATTAATGTCACATAACAGGTTAAGGTCTTTAGAGCGAGTAACCCGTGTACCATTTGACTTACGGATATGCAGCATTTCTAATAACAAGAGGTCAGAGATTGCCTTGTATACTAGGCTGAGATAGTCTTTGAGTAGTCTGTATGAAACAGAATAAAGTGACAGTGATTTCAGATGATCCCCATAAGACAGATGTTGAAGACCTAGAATTTTCCTTGTAAGGATCCTTTGTGGTCTCTCCAATTGCTGGAGGTGCTTGGACAGGTACACACCAAAAGTGGCCTTGTACTCAATTATTGGCCTGATGAGGGAAGAGTACAGGGAGGTTATAACTTATTTTTTTCTAGAGGCAATGCCCTTACATATGAGATGAGCAATACAGAATGCCCTTCTTACCACTGTGGAGACATGGTGGTCAAAGGTAAGACTACTGTCAACCTGTGTGCCCAGGCATCTCACCACTGAGTGGCATATTTAAGGTGTTGCTGTTGGTGTGGTAGTTAGCAGGAACACCACTCTTACTGAAAGGAATGATGATACATTTTTTTGCATTGAGTTTAAGGCCATGACTCTAGCACCAGTCATTTGTTTTTGTAAGACCCACTTGTAGGTTGTTTACATCATTTGGCGATTCTATGACTGCTCCCAGTTTTTAGTCATCAGCAAACTTTGTTGGGCACAGACCTTTAGTTTTTGCTTGTACTGTGGAGAAATAGATCCATAGATCTCTTCACTGGCCACCATATCTGTAAAAAGCCTCTTACAGTCTTATAACTTGTAATAATGATGGTAGGAATCATGATATTTGCATAAGAACTGTAATGAAGTTAACTCAGTATACTAACTGTGATCTCATCATGCCAGTCTATTGGCAACTCATTACTTTGTTTGAAATTCCCTTTTAATTGTATAATTTTTATCTTGTATTCTTGTGACTTATTGCATTTACAGTCTATATTTGTATTTTTGTATTTTGTATTATCATATTTTTGTATTTTTCTGGAGCTTTTCTACCCAGGACTCCATTGAAAATTGGTTCTTCAAGACCCAACTGGACTATCCTGGCAAATAAACTGCAAATAAATGATAAAATAAATAAATAAATAGATCCCAAACAGTAGAGGTCCTAGGACTGATCCCTGTGGAACACCAGTGGTTACACGTCTGCTGTTGGAGGTGGATTCCCCTATTTTGACTATATCGGTTCTATCAGTGAGTCAGTTAGCGACCCATCTAACGATATAAGGGTTGATGCCTATTGGCTGAGGTTGTCAATGATGCCAGAGTGGGGGATGGTGTCAAATGCCTTGGCTAAGTCAAGGCAAGCTGTATGCACAGATCTTCCCCTCGTCCGGGGCCTTGGTGACTGTCTCAAAGAAGTCCACCAGGTTTAACAGGCACGATCTCCCCTTGACGAATCAAAACTGAGTAGGGTCAAGTGTTTGGAGATTTCCTATATCTTTGTTGATAAGGTCCATGATGATTCACTCCATGGCCTTGCAGATAAGGCTAGTCAGGCTAATAGGTATATAGTTCCCAGGGTCAGTGGAAGCTCCATCTTTGTACAAGGGACTAACGGTGGCTGTTTTCCATTCAGTGGTGTTGCTAATTCATGTTGGAGCCCATGTAGGATGCAGCCAGGGATGTTATCAGGTCTCATAAATGCTGTGTTTTTGGTCTTAGAGAGGGCATTTACGACCTGCTGTTTAGAGATAAAGGGTAGGAGACAGGTAGTAGGGATGTCATGTGGTATGTGTGGCGGAGACAGGGGAGTGAAGTTTTCACAGAACCTGTCGGCCAACAGGTTAGCTATGTCCACAGGCTCAGTATATGTGGTATCATTAACTAACAGTTTGGCACAGATCTGGGCCTTTCCTTTTAGGTTATGGATATAACTGTAGAATGCCTTGTGGTTGTCCTTTGATGAGGAAGAAAATTTGAATTTGTAGTTTGATTTGGAGGCCTTTACAAGAAGTCTTATTTGCATGTTTAAGCAGAGGAGGGAGTGTTTCCAGTTTAGAGCTCGGTCCCTCTTACTCTTAGACAGCAATTTCTTCCTCTTATTGTAAAGCCTGTTAATGGCAGTTGTCCACCAAGCAGGTGTTTTTTTCTTTGAGGAGCTTGTTTAGGTCCTATCAGGTACAGCCAAGATGATGCAGTTATACAGGTGTTTGTGTAAAGCATTGGTGTAGAGCTCGGCATAGTTGCCAGTTCTATATGAGGGAGGATGTGCAGTGAAGCTATTTACACCATCCCATGAGAGGTTATAATCTGCTTTGGAGAAGTTTATTAGTTTAGTTGCTGCTAGAGGGGGGGTCAGGTGTGATGGTTACTTTGAATGAGACCAATTTGTTGTCAGTAGTAAACATAGTACAATCCATAAATGATTTTCGAATAAGGTGTTGAATTCTCATGAGCAAATAATGACATTTATCACACTTGACTCTGTTTAAAAGGGATGCCAATTCATGGAGCCTTATTTTGTCAGCTTACTAAATTAGTAGTACTGCTATTTTGAAAAGTATCTGATTTGGAAGCTTTTTTCATGAGGCCGTTGCTGAGAGGACCTAACCTTAACCATAATGTGGGGAAGACAGTGGATGGCCACAGGTACACAGAGAGTATCAAATGGGGATGGTTTGACAACAACCAATAAATAAGAAATGATACATAAGGGAGGGAGCACACCTGCATAATTTGCTGCCAGGCCAGCACAGAAGGCAACAACTCGCCTAGTTGGTTAATGGTATGGGCCATTGTTCTACAGCAGGTCAGATGTCTGGATCCAGCCAGTGGAGTGCCTCTAACAGCCATGCCAGAATTCATGTATTGTTCCCTATAAGTCATTTAGCTGTTGACACATGCTGGATCTGGTCCTCACATGGGATATGATCTATCATTTCATTCCTAGTCTTATACATTGTGTGTTTGTTTGCGTGTGTGTGTGTGTGTGTGTGTGTGTGTGTGTGTGTGTGTGGGGTGGTCCAGCTTGGTAGCTGTGCCATTACAGACACAATCATCTGGGAAGTCTGGTTTCTTCACAGTACTAATCTCTCCACCAGTAGCAGAACCAATGGCTAAAGACTTTTTTCCTGCAGAGATAAAGATGGTAGAGACGTGAGTTTATAACACGGTGCCTTCCATACGGATGTAATAAACTACGCCTACAACTATCTCCACATTTTATTTTTTATTTTACATTTGTTTACCAGGAAAGTCCGACTGGAACATCCACAGGTCCACATTATGCTTGCATAGGATTAAGGAAAAACTCTGATTCACGTGGATGGGAAGCCTGTTTCAGTTAATGGCGTATTCTCTGAGAGACATACCTGTCCCTCCAACACATCCAGTTAATGTTCCAAGCAAAGTATATGTCTAGATCTGGTAGTTCTAGTACTGCTTCTTTGTAAACATTAAACTGGTCCATCAGAGCAGCATTCAGGGATGTATTAGTATGACAGACATAGCTCACCCACCAACATTCTGCAAGGGACCAAGTATAGTGATAGGGCATTTGAGGCAATACACATTTGATATGTTATGAAAGCTGTGCATTCTTTTTCTTTGCTGTCTGACAATTCATCAGCCAGCACTGACTGTGTTTCAGTGTGTTTGAAACTTTATTTAATTGACATTTGATTAGTGGGAAAGTCTGACTGGATCCTGAGGTACCCATTTTCAGTGCATGCCCAGGGAGAAAAACTCCAGATACATATGGTTAACGGAATGAAAAACTCGACAGACCTAATAAAGTCATAACATTCAAGCACAGACTTTGAAAAACACATTAGTTTGTCATAATAAAAACTCAACAGACATTAAAGTCGTAATGTTCAAACATAAATTATATGGAAAGCCTGATAAGAGGAAGATGCAGCATTGTTTACATAATAGATGATTAACGTAATGATTATGTATATGCTAGAGGTTATGAAATATGGTAACATATTATACTGGTGAAGGTGTAAGATAACACAAGTAGAGAAGGTTAGGGTGTGATAGAGGAGATAGTAGGAATATATGTGAAAAAGATAGGATCCGCCACATAACACAAGCACTCAAGTCACTCCAAGGCAAGTACAAATATGACTCAGTCATTGTCCATGCTGGTGTGAATGACCTGAGACGTACCTCCCTGGACTACTTGAAAAGAGACATAGAGGAGCTCTCTGAGCATGTAGCCCAGGCCGGTATGACCTTGACCTTGAGTAGCATCTTACTCTCACCAAGAATTATGCCACAATATGAAGACAAGATGATCAATTTCAACAATTGGCTTAAGTATTGGTGTCATTCAAAGGGGATCCAATGCCTGTCAGCCTGGGATGACATGCTCGACAAGCCACGATGCTTCACTAGGGACGGCTTGCACCTGTCACCCCTGGGCTTTTGGATATTGGCAAAGGCTCTTGCTACCCCCATAGTGCCTTTTTAGGCAAGGCTCAAAAGACAAACTCACCTCCATAGGTATCACAAGGGATAAGAAACTAAGAGTAATGCTACTCGATGCCAGAAGTCTAAACCTCAAGATGCACGCACTCGAAACTCTCCTTAGCATGGAGAACATCGATATCTGTGCAGTAACAGAAACCTGGTTCAAGGCTCCCGAGAGCACCCCAGCACTACCAGGTTATACCTCATACCATGCTTTTCAGCCCCAAAACTTGGACCAAACCACAAAAGGAGGGAGAGTATCAATATTCGTCAAAGATACCCACACCTCCAGGTAGGTGGCACAGCACGAAGCATCAGAGACTATCCATGTGCAACTAACAGTGGGTAAAACTGCCTTCCAGTTTATAGCCTGCTACAGACCACCCTCTCAAACCCAGGAACCCCACTCGGCCTTCCTGAGAACACTGGAAAATATGAAGGTCTCTCCAAACACCATTATATTGGGCGACTTCAACTACCCAAACATAGACTGGGAGCATTACTCTAGCTCCAACACCCTAGCCCAAAGGTTCCTAGAATTTATAAACTCAAATGCTATGGAACAACTTGTTACCACTCCCACAAGAGGGGAAAACATACTGGACCTGATCATCACCAACATGGGGACTCTATGCTCCAGACCAGAAGTGTATCCCTCATTGGTAAGATCAGACCATAAACTAATCTCACTGGATATTCACATCCCGACTCCACCCCCTGCCCTGAAAACCACAGTGAAAAATGTCTCTAATGCAAATTTCACACTCCTCAAAACCGAGGTGGAATCCTTCAAAGCCCCCGGGCCTGTGGAAAATACGGCCCAGACCACAGAATCCTTTATAAACGCATTCTATGAACATCTTCAGGAATGCATGGATCATGCAATCCCAAATAAAACCAAGTCCCAATCCTCCAAAGGCAGACGTCCTGTCTGGTGGACCCCAACCATAAACAAACTATACAATAGAAGGAGGAAGCTACTACACGATAGAGCAAAATCCCAAAAAGGGAAGGCATCACTGATCAGTATTAGCAAAAAACTATGGGCACTCATAAAATCGTCTAAGGCCAGCTTCGAGAGAAAAAATGCACAGGACACTAAGGATAATCACAAGGGTTTCTTTAGTTATGTTAGGAACCTGGGTGGGAATTCCCAGATATGCTCAGAATTAGTCCAAAATTACAAAAAATACACCAAACCCACAGACATTGCCAACATCCTAGCTGACAGGTTCAGTGCAAACTTCTCCCCCCCCTCACCAAAAGGGCAAATATCTATCCCAGCAGAGTGCTGCCCCCCTGACATTTCAGATGCTCAGGTAAGAGCTGCCCTCTCCAAAGCAAAAAACACAGCATCAATGGGACGTCCTGGGCTGCATCCTACATGAACTCCAAGAAGAGCTAAACCCAAACATAAAACTACTGTTCAATCTCAGCCTTACTTCAGGATATGTACCCAAAGAGTGGCATACAGCAACAGTGGTCCCTCTCCACAAAGGTGGTGCCTCAATGGATCCTGGAAACTATCGCCCCATAAGCCTGACTAGCTTGGTCTGCAAAGCTATGGAAAGGATCATCATGGACCTCATAAATAAAGATGTCGGGGACCTACAGACACTGGATCCTACCTAGTTTGGCTTTGTTAAGGGCAGATCCTGCCTCTTAAACCTGGTTGATTTCTTTGAAACAGTCACTAAGGCCATTGACGAGGGGAAGGTGGTCCACACAGCCTACCTGGACCTCGCAAAAGCCTTCAATACAATACCCCACTCGGGCATTATAGATAAGCTCACCAGCTTAAATATAAACCCCTATGTCACTAGATGGGTTGCAAACTGGCACAAGGACAGAACCCACATGGTTAGAATTGCTGGAGCCATGTCAGACTCCAAACCAGTTACAAGTGGCATCCCACAAGGCTCAGTCCTGGGACCTCTCTTGTTCGGTATATATTTCTCGGAGGTACAGGCCAACACGGAAGGACTGTGACTGACCAAGTTTGCAGATGACTGCAAACTGGGTGCCATAATCGACACTCCAGCGACACAAGCATCCTCCAAAAGGGCCTCATAGAAACAGACAACTGGTGCCAGAGCTATGGCCTCAAGCTAAATGCCAAAAAGTGTATAGTCATCCCCTTTGGCAAAAATAAAGTGCCCACAAATTACCACATAGGTGGTAATCCATTAAGTACAGAAGAAGTAATTAGGGACCTGGGGACCCAAGTTGATAGCAATCTCTCATTTGACAACCACGTGGCCAAAGTGGTTAGAAAAACATTTTATATAGCCCACCTAATCATGAAGGGATTCACATCTAGATCAGGGGAGGTCATCGTGCCTCTTTAGTCATCCCTCATCAGGCCCATAATTGAGTACAATGCCACTTTTGGGATGTACCTTACCAGACACCTGCAGCAACTGGAAAGACCCCAAAAGTACCTCACCAAGAGGATCAAAGAGCTCAAACAGATGCCATATGCTGCCCGGTTAAAGAAACTCCAGCTCTACTCAGTGGCATACTGCCTGCTCAGAGGCGATCTGTGCCTGACGTATAAAGCCATGTCCAACCCGGAATTAATGGACATGCTGCACCTCAGAAAATCCAAATCTCATCGAGCTACGCTCGAGACTTGAACCTCAGCACTGAAATAAATAGGACATGCTGGAGGGACAGATTCATAACCCAGAGGCTCCCTTCACTCTGGAATAAAATCCCAGTCCAGGTTAGGCAGAGTCCCTCACTGACTCTCTTCAAGAGGAATCTTGATGAGTGGATGGGAGATCGTAGGTTTACCTTGGGTATCACTTCTGTGTCACTGTTAGACAGAGGCACAGTATACTAACCTCGAAAAAGGGCATAGCAAAATTAAATTAAAATGGGTGGCGAAAGCCAAACACACTCTGGCTAGGCTTATAAATGCCCTAGGGCAGATAGCCTAGTATGAACTCATGAACCTATGAACCTATGAATGTAACCTCAGGGGAGTATCTGTTGAGGAAGAAGGGAGGGTAGGGTAAGTTAGTAGTCGGAACAGAGGCAGTAGTGGTACAAAAGGTATGAGTGTGTGCATGTGACTTATGTGTGTGCATATGACTTATGTGTATGCATGACTTTTAAAGATACAGCTGTTTAATGTATATTGCATGTTCATATGCTGAATGCTCATTTCTCGGATGGAATAATGATGTATTTGTATTTTAAATCAGAACCTGAACAAAAATACACCTATTCTCCTCCATAAGATCTAGTATGAGAATACTATTTATTTCATTTAAGTTAATATGTATCAGAAGTCATCGGATAGCACAAATAAGACACCTGTGGGGGGGGGGGGGTCATGGCTACATGTGAGATAACTGCCAACCCATTACCTTTTGTTAAACCTGTTCTTCCATTGTCTCTCTCAAAAATCAAGCACAGTCCTTTACATAAGAGTCCCACTGTCTGCAGCTGCCTTTCAGATGTAATCTCTGAAATTTCCTTACAATGCCTCTCCTTGCCTATAGAAAACAGTCTGTTGTTGTTATTCAACTACCCTCACACATTATGATTTCTGAAGTCATTCAAAGACACTTGAATGTTGTGTTTCCTGCTAAAATAAGGGGATGTCAACCCTGCACTTCAGAAGAAATGTTGGTGTTCTCTTGTCATCTTATTTACATCATATACCTTCCCAGGCATTTATTTCCATTTGAATCCTGAGAGCTGATGTTTGTTCTTTAATATCTGGCACCTCCACAGGGTGCTTTCTTTCTGTACTTCAGCTGTGCCTTTGGATATGCGCATGCTTACTCCAAGGCATCTTACTCACATGTCTTGATAATAGTGCATTTATGAAAAATGAGTCATGGCCAGTACACTGTATGTAATCATTTGGTTTCTAACCCCCCCCCCCCACCAACAGATTCATTTGGTTTCTGTCCACCCAACAGATTCATTTTATTTATTTTACTTTTTTTTAAACCAGGGCTTGTTTTCAACTTCATCCAAAGTGGTCACAACAGATTGACTGACTATGAAGTATAGAAATCAAAGTAAAAATGTAGACCATTTGTTGAAAAGGCATACATGTATGTGTTAGTAGTACTCTAGTATATGCAGTGAGTGCAATACTATAAAGTGACATTTGCATATATACAAGATGTACAAGTCACTGGGGAAAAAAAATCGGGTGTGAAGAAGAAGGTGAGGAAGGGATTATGAGAGAGGAGGGGCAAATGATGCAGGGAGAGAGAATTTAATACATAAAACACCTGAGAAAGAAAACAGTTTCATTACATTTGACAATGAAGTCCCTTTGAATGCAACAAAGTATTCAGTAACTTACTAGCTGACAAGGTGTTGGTGTGTGTGTGTGTGTGTGTGTGTGTGTGTGTGTGTGTGTGTGTATGTATATGTGTATACATACACATATATTATATATTATGTGAGCTCCATATCTATATTTCCATATAAATCTTTGTTCTACACATGTATGTTTGGGAAATCTGTTTGCTTAAAATTTATATATATATATATATATATATATATATATATATATATATATATATTTTTTTTTTTTTTTACCGAGAGTGCCTGACTGAGCTGGTGGCCCATTTTCAGAGGAGACCCAGGGAGAAAAGGTCTATGTTATACAAAAAACACATAATAAAAAAATATGGAAAGTATGAATATGAATAAGTTTAAAATACAAAAAATAATACAACAGTTTACACAAAGCTTAGAGATAAGGTAGTTGGTTAAAACAGCACAAGACATGGAATGTGTTTAGAGAGAGTTCAGCAAAAAAATCCTGTGACTTGTAGATTTATGTATATATACATTGCGTGATTCCATACAAGTATCCCTGCTTTTGGTTTACATGTTTGCTCTGACATAGTACAATCCATAATGATTTTCAAATAAGATGTTGCAGTCTCATGAACAAATGACATTTATTGCACTTAACAGCTCTGTTTCATAAAAAGGATGGCAATTCATGTAATCCAATTTTGTGAGCTTACTAAATTAGTAGTACTGCTCTTCTGAACAGTTTCTGATTTGGAAGCTTTCTACAGGAGTCTCTTGCCGAGCGGATGATAGATATGCTTGCAAGTGTACAACTAAGACAAGCTGCATAAAGCAATCATAACAGAAATTAGTAGGTCACTAAGAGGCTTGGGTGAGGGATGTTAAGAAGAAACAAAACCATTTCGTTTTTCAGCTTGGTATTACATAAAATGGTTCAGGTTATGCTACAAGAGAATTACTATGCAAAAATAACCACAGCCAGAAAGCAATCCAAATTAAATATATTACTGAGCACATTTTAAGAAATTGATAATATTGGCCTAGGGTTGCCACCTTTTAAGCGAGCCAAAGTGGGACATGGGGGTGGGGCAATATGACATTGGCCACACCCCCTACCATGACACCATCACAGCAGTTAAGGGTATCACCAAACGTGTTCCCATCCCTCAAAAATAGGGGCATATTTTAAATATTACTCTTATAAACTTAGAAAGGTGCTTGAGTAACAAGGTTTGTTAGTTCTGTTAACTTGAGGCAGTAACATAATAAGACAGTGTAAATTAATATACATTTCCCGAAGTATAATAAATCTGTAACGTTTAATTATAGGCCTTATTTATTAAGTATAATTCACCACCCTTTGTTCAAAAGGCACCAGTATTAGGAAGAATTAATAGGGACAGAGCTGAAATTTGAGTCAAAATCAGGGACATCCCTGAAAATTAGGGAAAGTTGAGAGGTATGGTCACATTCTGTGAAAATCTGGAGAGAATCTGTACATTCTTCTTTTATAATCCAGCTCCAGGTTCCCATATGCTGAATGGGAGCAGGATACTTTTTTGTTGCAAAAAAAAATTTCCTGTGACACATGAACGAAAATAATAGGAAAAAACTAACCGAAGAACAGTAAAAGGCTGCTTATTCCATTGTAAAGTAGACGGCAGTGAGACTCATACATTAGTTTCCTTGCTGACTCCAAAAGAAGTGACGACGACATTAACTGCAATGCTGATCGCATCACCATGACTGCAGTGACTGTGAAGTTGCTTAAATAACTTTTTGTGTGTGTGTGCGTGTACGTGTGCGTGTATGTGTGCGTGTGCGTGTGCGTGTGTGTGTGTGTATGTGTGTGTGCGTGTGCGTGTGCGTGTGTGTGTGTGTGTGTGTGTGTGTGTGTGTGTGTGTGCACGTGTGTGTTAGTACATGTAGCAAAGATCTCCACAGCTTTTTTTTTTTTTTTTAGTTTGACAGTGGGGAACTTGGATTCAGCCAGGAAAAGCTCTACAAAGATTATCTTTGTAGGGCTCTTCCTCACTGAATCTCCACCCCCTTCATGAGCTGTAGTCAATTGCTGCACAAGTTTGCAAAACCCGGATGTAACAGGGAACAGCTCTGCCCGCAGGTCTGGGTTTTGTCATCTTTGGTGACGTAACCAAATTGCCGAGAACAAAACGGAAGTGTTTGCAGTTTTTCCACAGCAATTCAGCGTTGTTGAAAAGTGGGACTTTTAAAGTCCCACTGTTTTACAAAGTGGGCAGCGGGATGAGGTTGCTCAACTCGTGAGTGTCCTGCTGATAACGGGGTGGGTGGCAACCTTATATTGGCCTAAACTGTGTAATGACATTTGTGCGTGTTTTTTTTTTTTAACCCCAAAAGCCTGAGAAAGTGCTAGTCAAAAGTAACGAGTGAAGAAAAGAATGAAGGAAGAGGTTTAGTGGAACACAAAGCTGTGATTTGTTTGACTATTGTCATACAAATTTGCCTAAGTAGTTGAACCTAGCCAAGTTGGAAATATGATATTCTGGCTCACAGAAGGATGGCAGATGGGCGGAGAAACTTGGTCAGGAACTGCAACTAACAAAACTGCCCAAGGGCATTTATAAGCCTAGCTAGAATGTGTTGGCTTTTGCCATCCCCTTAGATTAGTTCCCTGTGCCTCTGTCCAGCAGAGCCATTAGTTCCCTGCGCCACTGTCCAGCAGAGCCACTACAGTGATCCCTGTGGTAAATTTTCTGTTTCCCATCCACCCATCAAGGTTTATCTTGAAGAATGTTAGTGAGGGGCTCTGCCTGATGTATATTGGAATCCTGTTCTTCTGGAGGGTGTCTGTATCAGCTGGAGAATCAATTATGGCCCTAATTTTGCAGTTGTCTGTGAACTTGGTCATCCATAATCCTCCTATGCTTGCCTGTACCTCTGAGAAGTATATACTGAAAAGGAGGGGTCCTAGGACTGAGCCCTGGGGGATGCCACTTTTATCCGATTTAGAGTCGGACATAGAGCCTGCAACTCTCACCATGTGGGTTCTATCCATGAGCCAGTTGGCAACCCATCTCGTGACGTAGGGGTTTATGCTCAAGCTGGTGAGCTTGTCTACAATACTAGAATGGGGAATGGTGTCAAAAGCCTTTGCAAGGTCTAGGTAGGCTGTGTGGACCTCCTTTCCCTCGTCTAATGCCTTGGTAACTGTCTCAAAGAAGTCCACCAAGTTTAGGAGGCACGATCTGCCCTTAACAAAGCCAAACTGGGTAGGGTCCAAGGTTTGGAGGTTCCCAATGTCTCTGTTAATGAGTTCCATGATGATGCATAGCCTTGCACACCAGGCTAGTCAGGCTTATAGGGCGATGGTTCCTGGGGTCCTTTGTGGCTCCACCTTTGTGGAGTGGGATAATTGTTGCTGTGCGCCACTCTGTGGGTACATAGCCTGTAGAGAGGCTGAGTTTGAACAGTGTGTTTAGGTGAGGGGTTAGTTAATTTTGGAGCTCTTGTTAGACACAGCCCAGGACACCATCCGGTCCCATTGAAGCCGTGTTTTTGGCTTTGGATAGGGCTGTTTTAACCTGTGTGTCAGTGATTGATGGGGCCCTACATTCTTCTGGTATGGTTATGGGGGGTGAGAGGGGGGTGATGTTTGCACTAAACCTGTCTGACAGAATGTTGGCACTATCAGTCGGTTCAGTGTATTTTGGGCCATTCTGCACTAACTCAGAGCAGATCTGAGAGTTTCCACTTAGGTTCTTGACATAGCTAAAGAACGCTTTGTGGTTATCTTTAGAGTCACTGGCAATTTTTCTTTCAAAACTAGCCTTGGATAATTTAATGAGGGATTGTAGTTTCTTGCTGATACTGATCAGGGACATCTTCCCTTCTTGGGATTTTACTCTTTTTTCTACTAGTTTCCTCCTTCTGTTGTATAGCTTGTTTATGGCAGGGGGTCCACCAGGCTGGTTTCCTTTTCTTGGAGGAGTGAGTCTTGGTTTTACTTGGAATAGCACGATCCATGCTCATGCAGATGCTCATAGAGTGCCTTTGTAAAGGTTTCAGCAGCTTGGACAGCATTGTCCTTTAGCATGGGGGCTGTGAACCTTTCCACCTCGGTCTTAAGTAATGTGAAGTTTGCTTTTGAAAAGTTTTTCATGGTGGTTTCCTTGATTGGGGGTGGGGACAGAATGTGGATATCCAGAGTGATTAGTCTATTGTCTGATCTAACCAGCGAGGGGTTGACCTCCAGTGTGGAACACCAGTCGCCCATGTTGGTGATGACCAGGTCCAATATGTTGTTCCCTCTGGTGGGGGTGTTGACCAGTTGATCAGGGCATTTGAGTTTATAAAGTCTAGGAAGCGCTGGGCAAGGAAGTTAGTACTTGAATAGTTCTCCCAGCTTATGTTTGGGTAATTGAAATCACCCAGTATTAGAGTGTTTGGTAGGACCTTCATATTTCCCAGTGTCTCCAGAAATGCGGAATGGGGGTCCTGGGTCATTGTGGGTGATCTGTAGCAAGTTTTTCCCATTGTTAGTTGCACATGGATGATCTCTGATGCATTGTGCTGCACCCTTAACCTGGAGGTGTGGGTATCCTTGATAAATATGGATACACCCCCACCTTTTGTGCTTCTTCCTGGTTCTGTGGCCGAAAGGTATGGTATGAGTTATAGCCTAGTAGTGCTGGGGTGCTCTCAGGAGCCTTAAACCAGGTTTCTGTTACTGCACAGATGTCGGTGTTCTCCACAATGAGGAGTGCCTGGAGTGCGTGCATTTTGAGGTTTAGACTTCTGGCATTGAGTAGCATTACCCTCAGTTTTTGGTTACTTGTGCTATTTATGGTGGTGGGTTTGTCTTTTGAGCCTTGCCTAAAAAAGGCACTATGTGGGCAGCAAGAGCCTTGCCCAGTATTCAAAAGCCTAAGGGTGACAGGTGCAAGCCATCTCTTGTGAAGCAATGTGGCTTGTCGAGCATGTCATCCCAGGTGGACAGATACTGGATCCCCTTTGAATGACACCAGAAACTTAGACAATTGTTGAAATTTATCATTTTTTCTTTATACTGTGGCATCATTCTTGGTGAGGGCAGGATGCTACTCAGGGTCAGGGTCATACCGGCCTGGGCTACCTGATCAGAGAGCTCTTCCATGTCTCTTTTCATGTAGTCCAGGGAGATACGTCTGAGGTCATTCACACCAACATGGACAATGACAGAGTCATATTTGTACTTGTTCTAGAGTGACCTGAGTGCTTGTGTTATGTGGCTGATCCTGGTGCCCGACAGGCAGCTAACTGTAACCTTCTCCTTGTCCAGCCTAGTTAGTGGGACATCAGTGTGCCTGACTATAGAGTCACCTATTACTAGTGTGTTGGGTATGTTATTTTGACTTAAGGGCTGTGATTGCATGGCAAACTGATTATGTGAAGTATGTGTTTTATAGTTGGTGATGGGGTGTGGAGGTTGCTTGGATGTCTGCTTTGGCGGTCTCTCTTGCTTTTGAAGATTTTTATTTAGAGCCTCCGAGTATGTTTTCATGTATTCATGTGTGTTATTTGCCGGTGTTGGTTTATTAGGTCTATGTGAGACTGGTGGTGTGTTGCAAGTATTACCATTCTCCTCTTGACTGTCAGTTCCAGCCTTGGGTTGAGATAGCTTTGCCTCCAGTTTGGCTGTATAATTGCATCTCTCGCATATATTAGTGTTTAGTGGTAGGAGGAGAGGGTTGTCTGTGTACATGAGGCAGTTGTAACATTGCCTCAAAATGCCCAGATTCACCAGTTGGACTAGAGAGTACACCAGAAACTGCCCTTTGGACATGCCTGAATAGGTAGAGTAAGCTGTTTTTCTGATTGGCTGGTGGGGACGAATAGAGAGCCTTGTCCTTCTGGACAGTATAGGGGGGTCTAGTGCTAGGGTTAATTAGTGCTTGCTATGAGTTTTAAGCAAGTGCTTGACTGTGAAATGAATGGTTTGAGTACTAAATTTGAAGGTTTGTCTAGTTCCAAGGGAAAAAAATTGAAGAGTAGACTTCGTGGAGCCGAGAATAGTTTAACTCTAGCTAACAGGCACTGCCCGGTGTGCAAATGCGGTTTTTATAGCAGGGAAGTAAAAGAGATAGAAATTAGCCCAAAATGGCCGATAAACTACTAACTTCTGGGCTGAAACCACTCCTCCAGTGACAGATAGGCTGCCCAAAGCTCCCCTCTCTCACAGGTGAACAGAGAAGCTTCCTTCTATCCAAGTAAGGTATGGGCAACACAGAAACTTGTAACACAGCCCTGGATTCAGCAATAACCTGAAAACTGGACTATACAATTTCAGAAAGGCAGGAAACAAGTATATATTCTTTCAGAAAATAGAGCAGATACAATCAAAACAACACTTTAAATGCACAGAAAAGGCTATCACACTTTAGTATGTAGCCTACAACAGTTAAACAGATTATTTAAACACAAAAATGACTTCATTCAAGTGCAGGCAGCAAATAAGTACAATATGTAGCAATAACAAACTTTTAAAATCACAGATTCGCTAAAACAATGGTGTTTTAGGCGGAATTAGTTAAGACAGCAAGAAAAGCAGAAAAATGATACTTAATCACTCCAAAGTCTGTCTTTTGTCCCTCTGCTGCTGTAGACGCTACAGAACACCTGGAAGACACCTGCTGAGCGGAATATAAGCAGAACAACTGCGCAAATGCATTTTTTATAGCAGGGAAGTGAAAGAGATAGAAATTAGCCCAAAATGGTCAATAAACTACTAACTTCTGGGCTGAAACCACTCCTCCAGGGGCAGATAGGCTGCTGAAATCTCCCCTCTCTCACAGGTGAACAGAGAAACTTCCTTCTATCCAAGTAAGGTATGGGCAACACAGAAACTTGTAACACAGCCCTGGATGCAGCAGTGACCTAAAACTGGACTATACTAGTTCAGAAATTTGGGAAACAAGTATATATATATATATATATATATATTTTTTTTTTTTTTTTTCTGAAAATAGAGCAGATACAATCAGAACAACATTTTACCCAATTAACCAGTTAAAAAACTCAAAACTGAGCCCTGTTCCAGCAGTCTTAAATCAGACAAGTTCTAACTGCAGACTCCTGCCACTAGGGTACAGAGAAACCTTCTCCAAAAAAATGGCCTGGATCAGTGCACAAGTTATACAAACAAAGCTAGATCAGCAGGCCTGAATCTAGTCTATGCTGCAGCAAACAAGGCATATTGATTTAATAAAGAAACAGTTCAAGTAAGCATGCACAATAAGCCTTTAACCAGAAATTCCCAGCTCAGAAGGGCAGAATGTAGCCTCTCCTCCCACAAGAGTGCAGACCACAAACCAAAATGTAACCTTAATGTAAAATAACTGGCCTGAAGCCCAAGTGCTTAACCCAGAACTAATACACTTTTAGAATAACAGACACTGAGCATTCAAAATCAGCAGTTCAGGCACTGAGTCTTCAATCAGCAGTTCCCAACTTAGAAGGATGTACGCTACCTGTCCTGCCACAACAGTGCAGACCACAAACTTTCTTAAAGGAGTACAACATGTTTCTCTAATGTATTCCTCAACTTCACGGCCCTTTTCCTCCCTATTTACATTGTCCTTTGTAAAGCAACAACAATAAAGCATTTGCAATTTTTATAATTCCCCTTACTTCTGTAACAGAAACCTACCTTCTCATACTGTGATGGTTTCACTTACAAAGTGATTCTCTCACGTTTGAATAAAGCTTGCTGGAGTCACCCAATTACTGACATCATCGAGGCCAGGCAGTGCAGGTACTTTTTTTTTAATCAGTTCCCTCCCCCAAAGTGACATCACCACAGCTGTCATCTGATTCTAACTAAAATAATAAGACCCACCCATTCTGTAATGTCATGGCTCCCTTGTCCTTCCCCCAGTCTGAGTGCTGTTCATTTTATTCAGTAGTAGTGTAGTAACACTGATGTTTGGAAACACAGAAATTTGGTATGCATACTTATACATTCTGCACGGCAAATGATGCTTAGGTGGTGTATCGCTTGCATACTTCTCTGTTGTATTTGCACCACATACTGCTAGTATGCAATGCGGGAATAGAAAGATTAAAACATTACCCTGGTATCAGAGGTGGCAGTGCAACATATTCATAGTGGCTTAACATGAGAGTAGCTCTAAGCAAGCACCATATGAAACCTGAACAAGCACCTAGAATTATTCAGTGCAGCTTCCACACCTTAAGTCTGAAAATGAATTCACATACTCACATGAACAGGAGTAGCTGCATATTGATGGCTAAAGGTGTATGGGCATGTCGGATGGTTACTACACTGCAAAAGTGGTATGTAATGGTGGAGATATTTGGAAGGCATGAGCAAACACACCAGTATATTAAAGCCATAGCACCAATTGAACTGGAGGCTGGCAAATAGATTTAGTAAGGGATTTTGTCCATGTACAAATATTTCAACAGTGATTCTTTGTAGTGGCATCCATTATCTGATTCAAGGTAAGTTAACCTTGATGTCTTTTATTTAAAAAAAAAAATCAATAAAAATTACTTTGTTATAAGTGACTTCTGGACACAAGAAAAAGGAAGGGGAAAATATAGCAATGTGGTTTGTATGTACAAAGACAAATCCAGGGACACTGCAAAGGTTTTTGCAAACCAACCAGTGGAATAAACATATGAAGGCAAACGCTGCATACCAACACTTTGCACATGTAAATCTCAATTTTTAACAAGGTGGAAGCATGAAGTGATACCTTAACACTTAAATTAATAAAGATCTAAACTGGTTAATAGTATAAATGTTTTATTCTTTAGCTCCTTGGTGCAAGACCTTACTGGGTGTGATTGCAGGCAAGTAAGGCCATGGCTATAGTGCAGCAAAAAAATGTCCCCTCTAACAAAGGAATGCTAGAGCAAAGATTAAATTACATGAGTCAAGCACCCTGCTGAGATCTGCCAATCAATGGAATTACCAGGTCAAATTACCCTAAGGACTTTGACAGCTAGGGAAGACAAGTGTTATGGGGGAGGGGAGAAGTAAATGGACTGGAATTCATTGTCTCACAAATTAGTGCCATTTAAACTAAATTAGAAAAAAAGGCAGCAGTAAACAGCACTTTGAGTGTGTTCTGTGGCATTTGCACTGTTTCTGTTTAAGTAGTCATCCAGCAGCAGGGAATGTTACTTACACTGTTCTATTTTACTCAGTACTTTGTACACATGTAACATCTATGAAATGACAGGAACTTTAGGCAAACGGAGGCCTGCATGATCTAACATTTTTGAGCCAAACAATGATTTCTGGGATACTGGATGGCAACCTGATTTGTCCAAACCACGTCAATATGCCAGCTTCCAGGTGGTCAGAGTCTGGAATTACATATAAAAATATTTAAAATCCTGTAAATAATCCCAGAGTGCTGTTAAAGTGAAGGAAACATCATGCCATGATGTTTTAAACATGTTTTTTGAGTCTGTGGGTGCGGTACTCCTTTAATGTAAAACAACTGTTTGAAGCTCAAGTGCTTAAACCAAAGGCCTTAGAATAACAGTTACAATTTAAAGTACTTTTAAGAAGAGGCAAAAGTAAAATAAGGCAATAAAGTAGGACAAAACACAAATACAGTAAAGCAGATGAAGTGGAATTTTTTTTGTAGAGGGAGGAAACAGGAAAGATTAAGATACTACAGGGGAATGTCCTTCCCAAGTGCTCTCTCTGTACACAGCAGAGGAGATGGGACTGGTAGGAGTATCTGAAATCAAAATATGATCTCACTGTACTCAGTTGAGTGAACAAATGAGATGGGTCCAGGAGGAGTGTGCAAAAGCAGATTTACAGCAGGGGCAGGCAATTCCAAAGCCACCAAGATTAACACCACAGCAGGAAACAGGGACGGGGTGGAGAAATAACTGCAGATAGACAGAGACACACAATATTTACTGAATCAAAGACACACAATATTTACTGAATCAAATCTTAAATAAGTGCAGAGAAAAGTATACTTAAATCAGCTTGTGTCCAGTCAATATATGCAGACAAGTCTCAGTAGCCAGCAACTTCGATTAAAATAACATTCTTTTTTATCTCAGTAATTTGTTGACACTTTTGCAAGATTTTTTCAGAGAATGTGTAGGACATTACCAGCAACAACATTTTTAAAACTCAGTGCAAACCAGTCAACGACACATGATCTGCAGACTCTTAAACTTGGCATTTTTTACAGGTTTTCCATGTTAAGTGAATGGAAGTCTTATCTGACAACAATGGTAGGGCTACTTTTTCTCACAATCAGGGCTGTCATACTGCATTTTGAGACAGATCTCTCATCAGGATGTCTGCCCCTATGAGGGCAAACTAGGATAAAAAAATTAGGAATGAATACTTATTTTGTGGCACACAGCTTTGAGAGGTGCAGAAATTCATGACTAGATAAAAAATATATGTTTTTTCAACATTTGCCCATAGTGGTCCTTTAAGGGACATAACCTGTGACCTTGCAGACGTGCTCACAGCAAGTTGTACATGTATGTGTTTTGCCATATACAGCTACATGGCTTTGTACAGCAGTATAGCATCCTGCCATGTATTACCTGTGTTGCGCATGTGAAACACATGGGTCAGTGGCTAGCTTGATGGTATTTACAGGGTTGGATATCAACTATAGCATTTATGGTCATAGTGAACTAGTAGGCTATATGCCCTGGGCCATGTATGAGCATAGGCTGAAAGGTTACCTAGCTGTAGCCAACAGACAGGTAACTTTCAGTGGCCAGTTGGAGCAGTGCCACAGAACTGATCCACAGGGTTACTGATATATTTGCCATGCGGTCATCACACCATGTCTCAAAGAGGGGCAATGTGCAGCTATGCTGGACAGGGCTGCATAGTATGGCAGGAGTATGTAATGTGCATGGGAGGGGTGGCCATGGTGGTGCAGAGGTTCTCTGGTTCGATTCTCTGCTGGGGTGCCTTCTGTGCAGAGTCTGCATGTCCTCCCTGTGGTCATGTGGGTTTCCTCCGGGTGCTCCAGTTTCCTCTCACATCCCAAAGACATGCAGTAGGTGGATTGGACACTCTAAATTGACCCTCGGTGTGAGTGTGTGCATGCCTTCTGTGGAAGGGTGGGCGCCAGGCTGGCAACTCAACACCGTAAAACTCCACTGCCAATCATGAGCAGACAGATGATCTGCTGTGGTGACCCCTAACCGGGAAAAGCCGAAAGAAGAAGAAGAAGATGTAATGTGTATGGGACAGGGATTTGTCAGGCATGTTATGATCCCTGTACTAGACAGGTGGATGTCCATGATGTATGTGTTTATTTGAAATCAGGATGTGTAAGTGTAACATGTCCAACATCTCTGGGTTGGATATGGCTTTATTCAGGGTAGGCATCATGCTACATATTGGAGCTAGGATTTGGGAAAGCCGGTGTAGGCCATCTGAACATGGCCAATAACACTTAGAGGAAATATGTGAACTATTATGGGTCAATTGAGCGTTGAGTATGGGTGAGCAATGATCTCTATATTCATGGATGGCACCCTGTCATGATTAGGGGTGCCACTTACGACTACCTGACTGGTGTGGTGAAGTGACTACCAAAGGAAAGACTACTGTCCAGCTGGATCCCATTTACACACAATTTCCATTATGTTGCTTGCTGCCTAGGTGGTAGTTCATGGGTACAGGGTTTTAACATAGGGGATGACAATTGTGACCATATGACAGACACCACACATCCGACCCACAAAGGCCCTTCTGTATGTTGCCCACAGCACTCATTGTGTCAACTATAGCTCCTAGTTCATAGTAATTTGCAAACTTCAATAGGCAGATGCCTTCAGTGTTAGTCTGTGTGGTATAATTTTAGATAACAAAGAGGGGGAGTACCAGGACTGAACCCTGTATTACTGTAATTGGCACTGGTTTGCTGTGCGTGTATTTGAACAAAACACTTGCTCAGCAACCGAAGGAAAAAATGAAGGTGGCCACACAGTCAGATAATTTTTAGTGCTTTCTTCCACTTTATTATCACGTGGACTTCCTCAGAAAAACCAGGACGCCTCCCTGCATCCTGGTTTTATAATCAACAGACAGGAAATGATGTTATTCTATAATTACAATGATGTTAAACTTTTGAATTTTAAAGTGAAAAACAATTAAATGCACTTCTTAAAATTTATCGAATTATACTTGTTATAAAACATTTCATTTTTTTATATATATATATAAAAAAGACATGATGAATAATTGAGTAAAATGTAACGATTATCCATAAAAAACTTATATGCCAACAAAATACAGTGATGCTAAAAACTCCCTCTCTTGCAAACATATCCAAACACTATTTAGTGTATGGAAAAGTACATTATGATGGTGATTGCTTTTACAATGAAATCACAACTTGAACATTTTAAACAATACATTATAATGTTGTTGATTACTTATTCAAATCACAAATTAACCTTTTGAAAATGTTTAGATCAATATTTATAAATGGATATAGTGAAAATGGAGTGAATATTTGTATTGTGACTCTGTCCTTTCCTCACCAAAAATTGAATGAATGTACACTCTCCCGTGCATACTCGCACCGGATCTCTCACGCTCATGAGTGCACTCGTATGAACATACACGCTGATGTTTGTACGCTCTAGCCCACCTGTGGGGACTCACACACGCACTCTCGCAATCTGAACATACACACGCACACACGCACTCATGCATACACGCTCACACACACACCACGCGCCCACACAACACAAACGCCAATGGACTCTCACACACACTCACCCACACACACGCGTACCCATGCATTCACAAAGCCACAAATACTCACACACACACTCTCTCTCTCGAACACAAGCACACATGAGTGTGTGCATGTGCGTGAACGCGCACATGCACATGAAAGCGATCACACACACACACACGCGAAATTGTGTGTGTGTGTGTGTTCCCACACACTCTAAGATGTCCTAACAAATTGTGTGAATGCTCTATACATATTGCATAGAATGACTGGAAGGTGCGTGCAAGTAAACTGTTGCTACAAGTGCAAACTAGGACTACTATCTCATCCCCCCATAAAGATTCTGATAATGAATAATGATCCCTATGTGAACATGTGGAAAGAGATTAACTTATATAAGTGTACTGAAAAAGCTTCTGTAGTGTTGGTTCTGCCAGTGGTCCAGTTGCCAACCAATCATGTGACATAGGTATATACACCTAGTTTACTGAGTGTAGCTGGAACCCAGTATGGGTGATGGTGCCCTAAGACCTGGCAAGGTCGAGATATGCTGTGTGAATTACAGGGACTCTGTAGTGTACATGAATATATAAATATATGTACCTGTTGGGGGGGGAGGTGAGAGTGGGTTTAAGTTATCACAGACCCTATCTGGATGAACAAGTGCTATTCCTGTAGGTGCAGTACTTCTCATGCCATAGTGCTGTGAAGCAGGGCAGGTGTTGTCGTTGACATTATGATTCATGACACAGCTATAGAATGCTCTGTGGCTGGCCTCATAATATGTGGCTGATTAGTTTCACAGTGGCTTTGTGTGGTCTTTTATGGTGTATCTAAATTTTACTGAGGCTGACCAGGAATCACCTCCACACATGTGTGTTCAGTCTTGCAACAGTTTCTACCTTCTGTGGTACAGTTTATGGCAGGGTACCACCAGTTTGCCTTCCTGTTTATGTTTGGTTGAATCTTGGTTCTGTTTCAATAGCACAATCACTGCACTAATATGAGTGCTTAAAGTGCATTTGTTTAGGATTCAGCATTTGCACATGCATTGTCCATCTGCATGGGTGTCGTGGCATTCACCACTTCTGACTTAAGAAGCATAACATTGGCTTTGGAGACTGACTATGTGTAGCATACTGTTAGCCCTGTTTGTGTGACTATGGAGATCCAGGTCATTGTGGTGATGAAATCAAACATGCATTGAGCACAGGCGTTGGTACATGAGGAGTCTTCCCAGTTAATAGTGGGATAGTTGAGAGTAGCCATTATTTGGTTTTCTATCTCAAACCTATTATTCCCCATTACAGCACAATATGATGGTTGGTAATTCAGAGGCATGGCTGGTGATCTGTAGCAAGGTACAGTTTGGCTGCCACTTTGACATAGAGGTAGTTGCTCAGCATAATGCATCTGAAGTTATGCAAGTGCAACTAGCCTGGGGGTGTACATATCCTTCAGGAATATGGACACACCTGTGGCCCATGTGTTCTAATAAAGGATAATGGCCAAGAGGTGAGGTATGTGTTATAACATGGTCATGCAGGTGTGCTCTCTAGAGCCTTGAACAATATCTCACTCACTGCACAGATATGTTATCCATGCTAAGGACTGACGTGAGTCCATACTGAGTTTCCAAAATGTATAATTGAGTAGCTAGACACGCAGTTTATTCCTTGGCTGTCCCTGTTACAGCATTGGAATTGTCACTTGAACCTTGCATGATGAAGGCACTGTAGGGGAAGCATGAGCCCTAGCCAGTATCTACAGTTATAGTATATAGATTCCCAGGGGTGACAGGTGCAGGCACTGTCTGGCAAGCATAATGGTCTGTCAACCATGTTATCCCAGGCAGAGAGATACAGGATACCCTTTGGATTATACCAGTACATTAGACAATTGGGGAATACAATCCTTTTGTCCCTGTACTGCAGTATCATTCTGGGCAATGGCAGACTGCTACCCAGGCCTTGGGACATACCTGCATATGAGCTACAAGACCTGATAGTTCTTACATGTGTGTTTCCATGCAGTCCAGGATACGGCATCCCAGGTCCTGCACAACAACATGGAATATGCCAGAGCCATGTGTACAGCTTGAAAGGTGGTCTGAGTGTATGGGTATGTGGCTAATCATGGCAGACAGACAGCTGACAGTATGTTTGCCGTCGTATAGCTTGGTGTGTGACATTGTGCTAGACTTTGCATTAACATATGAGTACTGTTGGGCATGTTTCCAGCCACGTGTTCTGAGAAGTGGCATAGTTTTGCAACCTATGTCATACAGTTTGAGTACTTTGTTGTCTGACTATTCCAGCTTGGGAGGTCCCTTGCTTGGCCAAATACTTGGAAGCCTCTGTGAATGTGTGTGCTTTCTGGTGGTATGTGTGGGTGTCCTTACTGTGTTCTGGTAAGGGTATGTGTTGAATGTGGTGATGAGATGCATGTGTTAACCTACACCGCATGACTGTCCAGTCCAGTCATGGCTGTAGACTGGACTGCCTTCCAGTTTGCCTCTGTAGCTGTATCCCAATATGTGGGGTGTGGTGTTAGGTGGGTTTGGCAGTGTACATGGCATAGAGATGACATTCCCCCAGGATGGCCACATACACAAAGCTAACATTACTAAACACCAGTAGCTGATGAGTGGACATGCCTGTATAAGCATTCAGTACTACAAGTACCAAGTACTGTATTTAGTTTACTTATTGCTTATGAAGATGTTTTAGATGGTGATGCTCACAAGTACATATTTGAGTTATGGACGTGTAAACACTGGCTATTACAGAAACATAGTAGCTAACTTTAGCAGCAATCCTCATCTGAGGAGCACATCACATCCTGATAGTTGATTACAGATGATGCAAGCATCAACAGGTCTGTATCCTTTTCTGGGTATATACACACATATCCACCAGATCCATGAGGTCTGTTGGGCACGGACAGCCTCTCCCCAAACAGAGTCAAGTATCAATAGACTCTGCTGCCACTATCAACATGATCAGGATATAATCAGATGGTGTAAGCCATCACCTATGAAGCAGCTATTATACATGGCCAGCAGTCTCCTACATCTTACACTCCTACTGCAGTGAGAGGTTAGGCTACACAAACATGAATGTTTAACCAGTGGGTCTCTACTCAATATCCACTCTATGTAGGTGTGCACATAGCCATTTGTCCCAGCACTGTAACAAGGGTCACAACACATTTGCATAACATGTGCACATGCACAGCTGTCATTGCTTGCAAACGATACTAGAGAGGTGGATATTACATGTCTTAAGTGCATGGATAGTTACCTAGCTCTTCCAATTGTCTTTGCTATCATGCTGCTAAACTGTCAGATGAATACAATTCATATGTATCCTGTTAGCGAGTATTGTAATTGCCAACAGACATAAGTAATGTTTGCATAACATAACACAAATGCTATGTAAGATGGAATACAGATGGGACAGATCTGCCTAGGATACTATACATTACACAGTTATTGGCACATTATCCCACAATGCAAATCATATTTGCACAGTAATCCCACCTTTGACATGTTCATCTCACTAATACACCCATACATATGTCTACTGTTACAATATATCAACATATACTATCCCCTGTTATAGCACATACTTGTTGGACCAACCCTGACACAGACAGTGGCTGGAAAATAATTAATGAATTCTAAGCCCAAATATATCATCCCCTGTGGTGTATGAGGAGTTTGCCTTGTGACCTACAGCAGTACACACACAAAATACTACAGGCATAACTACTGCTCAACAATACATTACTACAAGATAGCTATTTCCATTATATGCATTGATTACACTATAATTATTACAGAACAGGTACTACATACACAGACATACTACAATGTATACATAACTTATTGGTAATTGCAGGTGTTATTGAGTGGTATTTTGTTTATTTCTGTCTTTGTTTTACTTCTTTTTGGAGTATTTTGTAATGTTCTGCAGGTATATACAGATGGTTTGAATGTGTGACATGCCATCCTTTTATAGTTAGAAATCAGTACCATGTGCTATCCTGATCACCAGATGGTGTTCCAAAGTAGTTAATCACATGCTCATCAGCTGTGTTGCTACTCCATTAGCCAATACCATGGCAACAGTGGAGTATAATTGAGTACTCCGATTGGGCGTTGTCACTTTGCCTTACTTGTGAGGAAGACAGCCTGGAAGTGTGGTCTGAAATCTATTGCAACAGCTGTATGGAGACAAACTCAACTATATTGTGTGTAATGTCTAGAAGGTTTGGTCTACATGTGAGTACTGCTGTTATATGTCTGAACATTGCTACTTGTGCGGGGTTTGTCTGTACCTAATACTTCTGCATATGTTTCAGTCTGGCCAGGTTGTTTGACCAGCTCAAGACTGTATGGCTATGCATATAATGTTAGGGGGTTTATAGTGTGCTCACCAGACATCTTTAGTTTGGTGTTAATGTGTATCATACTGTGCTGATAATCAGTAATTGGTAACACATCTTGGTGTAATTACTTTTCAACCCTCTGAAACATGATTCGTTCAAACAAACCCTGTCACATCAGCAGCTGTTCCATTGTATAACAGCAACTATTTCACATAGGGCCATGTTAGTGTGACTCTGTCCATGTATGTCAAGGTTTCAGCAGATATCGTACAATGGGTGAATTCTTGGTAATGGTATGACAGTATGTATTGGTGTAATTAGTTTGGGTGTGGGGGAGATGTTGGCAGGTGTACATAACAGATGCAGGTGTGCAGACACTATTTTTATACATATTCTATATGTGTGTGGGGGTTCTTTCCCTATGTGAACACCTATCCATTAGTGGACAAATACTATGGTAATTGCAGGCTGATTCATTAAGGAACTGTTAAATGCTTCCTGTATTGCATGCAGGTAATGTTAGTCCTTGAATCCTTTTGGCCATACTTCGGAATGTAATAAAGGTTTGCTAAATAAAAGATGTCTGTGTATTTCTGTCATGGATATTTGCAGTCATTGTAGTTGTGTTGGTGGCTAACCCTATTTGGCTCTTCATATGTTATGTTCATATTGTTTGGGGGGGCAGGATGTGTGATTGCTATGGTCCATGTTATACTCAGATTTGAACACTTCAGATGCTGTATACACACATGTATGTGTGTATATATATATATATATATATATATATATATATATATATATATATATATATATACATACATATCGCTATACATCTTCATGTACTGGTAATATATATTATTGCATACGTTTATATGTACCTCCATAGATGTGTAGATGTTTTAACCTATCTATATATCTATATATATATATGTATATCTCTATATAGACATGTATCTATCAATATATATATATATATATATATATATATATATATATATATATGTATATATATATATATATATCTATATAGCGTACACCTTTCATTGGGTACATTGCAGTTTGTCCTATTTCCATACAATCTACCCGTTTTTATTTTAACCTGTCTGAAAACACAGCTGATATAGGTACATCTCAGGTAGCTTAGTGGTAAGTTAATCTGAGGATGGTGTACATGGTTGTGGGTTCTAATCCTGGAAGTGTTTGTTATTTTACTTCTCAGAGCAGGCACTGCTAGGGAAAGGGTGATTAACCCACATTTAAGCAGTTGTAAGCTAGTTTGCCTGTGTTCTGCATGATGGTATGCGAAGGTTACACCTGTGAAGAGCTTATCCATTTAACAGTGTTTAAGCTCAGCTTACCGTCGCTCATTACCTCGCAAACCGACTTAAGACTGCTTAAAAGTGCTTCAATCAACCTGCATCCAATGGCCCTGATAAAAATAAGCAGCCTTGCAGGTGTTGAATCCAGGACCATGAACACCACAGTCACTGACATTACCACTAAGGCATCTGAGCTATGTACAAGTGTTATGGGTTTTAGAATATACCTTTTACTACAAGCATTCCTCACTACTGAAAACAAAAGTGACAGTCGGTTGGTGTACATATGTATAATACATGTTAATGTTCATATGTTTGTGGAATTATGTGTTGCAATGTGACCTGACAGGGTGTATTAGGGATGCACATGGGTCTGGTTCTGGTGTCCTTTTTTATTGTCTCCATACTCCATGTGTACACCTGCAGTTCACTTATTGAACATCAAACCCAGGCTCTCATTGATGCATAATTACATTACCCATCATTCCTCCCCCACCCCAAACTCCACATACACAACAATCATCCCTTCTATAGTGAATTAAGTTAATATTAATTGTTATAGTACCAGAGCTGCATGTGTTTTGTGCACACTTCAATTATTTTTGATTGCTTCTGTGTCACGAAGTGTGTTCATAGAAGTTTATATATATGGCTATAGATGGTGTCTATATATATATATATATATATATATATATATATATATATATATATATATATATATATATTCATATCTATGTGCACACATCACTGACAGGCATATATATTTAGTATTACTTTTTAACAGTTATACATATGTAGACTTGTATATGTTGATTCAGAAACTACAGTACATTACAATGTACTGTACATATGTACACAAAGTGACTGTCCCATTTGTTGCCAGTACTGTGGAATGCCTGTAGTAAAAGGTGTATTCTAAAACCCATGAAATACACATACAGTTCAGATGGCTTAGTGGTAAGTCCAGGGACTGTGGTGTGCATGGGCCAGGGTTCAAGACCTGTGATGGTTTAACTTTTATTAGGATATACTGGCAAAAGTCAGAAGTTCACAATCATAAGACACAAGAATTCATCACAGAACGCCAAATTTAATAAACGAAGCTTTCGGGTTCTCTACCCTTCATCAGCACATACATTCTTCTAATTACTACATTTATATAGAGGTATAATTAATGTCACATGACAAATACCAGCCACTAACAAATCACATTAATAAAAGTTACATATTATAATATAAACTTTATAAGTGGTACCAAATTTTATATTCAAGTTAAAAAATTACATATCAAAATTCATGTAAAGAATTACATATAAAAATTGCATATAAAATATACATGTAAAAAAAGCTATCAATAAATCCCTTTTATTATAGATTATTCTGCTGTCGTTTAACCAATATGGGTTTTATACTAGTAGCACTATTGAGTCCAGGACTAACATCAGCCTGCAGTCTTATTATCCATTGCAATTCTTTAATTTCTAGTGTATTATTTAAATCACCACCTCTTACTCCCAGGTCTACTATATCTATACATCTAAACTTGAACCTATGTGTTGCATTCTCCATAATATGCTTATATAAAGCGTTTGTTTGAACTTTTCTGTTAATTTCTGATTTATGTTCGACAACACGGTCTTTTAATCTTCTTGTTGTTTTTCCCACATAAAACTTTTCACAACAATTACAGGTAGCAAGATATACAAGTTTGGATGTATTTTTGATGGTGTCCCATATAGGCAACTAACCGGTGTAGCCATGGGTACATCAGTGGCAAATACTTTTGCCAATATAGTTCTCTATTATTGGGAAAAGAACTATATATTAAATGATTTGAATGATCTTAACAAATATGTAAAATGCTACACCAGGTTTGTCGATGATTGTTTCTTTGTATGGGAGGGAACGGAGCATGAGTTAC
Organism: Protopterus annectens; assembly: GCF_019279795.1. Classification (NCBI taxonomy): domain Eukaryota; kingdom Metazoa; phylum Chordata; order Ceratodontiformes; family Protopteridae; genus Protopterus; species Protopterus annectens. Next base: position 1,358,667,719 of record NC_056743.1, read on the forward strand.
ACACCTACCTATCTTACTTGAATAATACCACACAATTTTTAAAATTTAAGATGAATTATTCAGTGCATAGTATAATATATTTAGATGAAAATATATATAAAAAAGATGGAAAAATAGAAACTATGATACATAAAAAAGATGTACAGGTAATGAGATATCTAAAGAGAACTAGTATGCACCCAGTACATATTTTTGGTGGCATAATTAAGTCACAACTTATTAGAGTAAGTAGGTTGACAACTGAGTATGATTTGTAAGTAAATGAAATAAAAGAGATGAATGATGAATTTAAAAATAGTGGGTACTCAGAAATTATGATTGAGAAATATATTGAGGAAGTGAATAAGGGTAGAAATCTGGAATACAAACCAATATTTAATTCTGCAGCATCAGGGACATCAGTTCAGTTAGAGTCACAAATGAAGATAAAAGATGATAAAACTAGATATGTAACCACATATAATGGATATAGTCATCAAATTTGTAAAATTATAGAAAAAAACTGGCCAATTTTAATGGCTATGCCTGAAATAGAAAAAATATTAGGGCCAAAACCTAGTTTTGCATATAGGAACCAGCAATCGTTAAAAAGTATTTTGTGTTATAAGGATTTTAACAAACAAGTGTGTTTAACACAAACTAAATTGGGAACTTTTAAATGCTATAACTGTAGCTGCTGTGATGATATTTTAGAAGCAAATGAATGTTTTAGACATCCAACAACTAATGTTAGCTATGTTTTTAAATGTAAGGCTACTTGTAATACATCCAAACTTGTATATCTTGCTACCTGTAATTGTTGTGAAAAGTTTTATGTGGGAAAAACAACAAGAAGATTAAAAGACCGTGTTGTCGAACATAAATCAGAAATTAACAGAAAAGTTCAAACAAACGCTTTATATAAGCATATTATGGAGAATGCAACACATAGGTTCAAGTTTAGATGTATAGATATAGTAGACCTGGGAGTAAGAGGTGGTGATTTAAATAATACACTAGAAATTAAAGAATTGCAATGGATAATAAGACTGCAGGCTGATGTTAGTCCTGGTCTCAATAGTGCTACTAGTATAAAACCCATATTGGTTAAACGACAGCAGGATAATCTATAATAAAAGGGATTTATTGATAGCTTTTTTTACATGTATATTTTATATGCAATTTTTATATGTAATTCTTTACATGAATTTTGATATGTAATTTTTTAACTTGAATATAAAATTTGGTACCACTTATAAAGTTTATATTATAATATGTAACTTTTATTAATGTGATTTGTTAGTGGCTGGTATTTGTCATGTGACATTAATTATACCTCTATATAAATGTAGTAATTAGAAGAATGTATGTGCTGATGAAGGGTAGAGAACCCGAAAGCTTCGTTTATTAAATTTGGCGTTCTGTGATGAATTCTTGTGTCTTATGATTGTTAACTTTTATTAGGCCATAATACAGCTCTTGTAAGCAGTTTTAAGTATGTTTAAAAGTGATTGTGCAACATTAAGGTGGCAGTTAAACATGGTTAATGAAATTTAAAAGCATATAACCTGTGCGCGCAAACACGGTCACATCTGCTAACTGCTCAGGATATATATACGTAAGTGTAGTAACAGCTCACTATGTGCTTACATAACATTACAATCTCTGTTGACTTTACTCTCAGGCACACATGGGTTTATATGGGTGTTTCAAATGTTTATTAAACTGAAGATTACTACCTAAATATGCCAACTGTGGTTAAGGTATACTTCTTAACATAAAAGACATCTCTGATTTTATTGGGATTTGAACCACAAATGCATAGATACTATGCAAATGCTCTAACCATTACACTATTGACATTAACATTGCTTCTGCCTATTTTTCTATTTAGATGATTTCTATGTGCAAGGTAGGCTAAGCAAAGGATGGTGGCACGCAAACCCACTGAGCTTCACGTACTCTTGTAATAATAACATAAGAAATGAAAGGGGAGAATATAAAGTAAAATTCCTAACTAGATTAGGCATAGCCCCTCACTGACACTCTTCAAGAGAAACCTTGAAGAGTGGATGGGGAATGGTAGATACACCCCAAAGATCCCACAATTGGCTCTGCTCAACAGGGGGACAGTTAATTAATCAATTGGGTGGCAAAAGCTGACACATTCTGGCTAGGCGTATGAATGCCCTCAGGCAGTTAGCCTGGTACCTACCTATGAAACTATACATACAGTAGCAGTACATGCTGATAGCTTAGTTTAATGTTCAGGTGTTGACTTACCTTGTGCCACTGGCTGTTGTGTGTGCAATAGTTGAGGGCTTCCTATGTTGGATTTACACAGTAGACTGCCTATACATGACAATTTACAGGTAGTCTTGTGTGTGTGCCATCCATTTTTACTGTGTGTGCAGGTGGAGAAAGGTGTCAGTACCTAGGTGCCTACACTGTTAGTGTGTGTGTTATATGTTCCCTCTTTGCCAAGGCATGGACATACTGGGCATGCCTCAGTCTGCCTACAGGGGCCGGCTCAGGGGGCGTGTGGTCTGAGTCCCTTTGTGCCTGTGGGGCCCTTGGCAATGGTGGTGGGCTGTGAGGGCCTTCACCATTCTGCCATTCTGTCTCTGCTGCAGCTCTTTCCACAGGATCATATTGTGTAGCATGGCACATACTATGATGATGTGGGCACATGTGGCTGGAGAGTACTGCAAGGCTCCACCGGATATGTCCAAGCAATGGAACCATGACTTGAGCATCCCAAACACACACTCTGTGATGATTCTGGTTTGTGCGTGTGCCTCATTATGATGTTCTTGCATGGGTGTGTCTGCATTTCTGATGGGTGTCATCATCCACGGTTCCAGTGCATAGCCAGCATCCCCCACCAGATGGCCATATGGGATGTCCCCTCCTGGCAAATGCCTAATACAGCTGTGAGGCATGCCAGATGTAGGAGTCATGATAGCTTCCAGGGCTGCCAGCACACACATCCATGATAATGCCCTGGGCATTGCACATGACCTGGCAGTTGATGGAGGGGTATCCTTTGCTACCCTGCTCACCGGGTGGTGACTTGATGTGTATGTGCATGCAGTCTATTGCAGCCAGTACCTTTGGGTATTCTGCCACATGGTGGAAGAGATGCATATTGCTGGTCAACTCCTCCTGCATTTGGGGGAAGTATATGTGCTCAATGGCATGTGGTAACATGGCATCCAGGAACTGGTGGAGTACGCTGGGTGCTGATGACTGTGAGATCCCCATGATATCCACATTTGGCCTTTGAAAGGTTCCTGTGGCTAGTATTCTCAGGCTTACACATACCTTGGTATCCACTGGGATGGGTTCCCCTCTGTTTGTTCTGGCTCTGAGGCATGGCTGGCACAGTTCCATAAGTTGCTGTAGTGTGTCCCTGTCCACCCTGTAACGCTCTACTATCTCCAGTTCATGTAGCCCCTGGTAGATTACCCTGGGTCTGATTACTCTTTTCCGCCTCTGGTGCCTTTGGCAGTTGTCAGCATCATCCTCCTCACCACCCTCAGTCTCCATCACATGCTGGTGGTTCAAAGCAATGGCAGCCCCTAACATGTACATATTAAAACTTCCCCGTTTGTATACACCATTGGTGCAGTGTGTATGGGAATACTTTATAGTATTGTGCTATAGATGCTGCTGATGTAATTGGCTGTGTGTGAGCAGTTCCAGCTGCAAGGTATCTTACTTATGGGTTTTACATTGCTTACTGCAAGTGTGGGGGCTGTAATGTGGAGTTATGCTTGATTCATCTGTTGCCCTTAATTCTCCTCCCATTGTCAGGCATGCATCCACCTGCCAGCTTTATTGTCTTGTACTTTCCCTACCCAGTCGTGCGTTGCAAAGTGTGTTATGTAGCTGATATAATGCAATTCTACTTTGTTCTGCTGTGACACTTTACTGTTTTCTTTGCAGTTCAGCTCCTCCCCTTTTCTGTTCTGTGGGTAGCTGCTAGCAGCCTTGTTAGCTGTTGTCAATGGCCCACTGCAGGTTCCTAGGTGTCAATTGCTCATTTGTACTCCAATGTTCCTGCTGCAGCATTTCCTTATTTTTTTCATATATAGGTTCATAGGTTCATAGGTTCATACTAGGCTATCTGCCCTGGGGCATTTATAAGCCTAGCCCGATTGTGTTTGGCTTATGCCACCCCTTAATTTGAGTATACTGTGCCCTTTTTAAAGTTTAGTTTACTGTGCCTCTGTCTAATAGTGACACGGAAGTAATCCCGGGGACAAACCTATGATCCCCCATCCACTCATCAAGATTCTTCTTGAAGAGAGTCAGTGAGGTGCTCTGCCTAACATGAATTGGAATTCTATTCCAGAGCGAAGGGAGCCTCTGGGTTATGAATCTGTACCTCCAGCATGTTCTATTTATTTCTGTGCTGAGGTTCAAGTCCCTCGAGCGTGTGGCTCTAAGGGATTTAGATTTACTGAGGTGGAGCATGTCCATTAGTTCTGGGTTGGACATAGCTTTATATGTCAGGCATAGATTGCCTCGAAGTAGGTGGTATGCAACTGAGTAGAGCTGGAGTTTTTTTAACCGAGCAGCATATGGCATCTGTTTGAGTCCATTGATCCTCCTGGTGAGGTACTTTTGGGGTCTTTCTAATTGCTGCAGGTGTCGGGTAAGGTACATCCCAAAGGGGGAATTGTATTCTATGATGGGCCTGATGAGGGATGAATAAAGGGGCACAATTACCTCTCTTGATCTAGATGTGAATCCTTTCCTGATGAGATGGGCTATGTAGAAGGTCTTTCTAACCACTTTGGCAATGTGGTTGTCAAAGGAGAGATTGCTATCAACTTGGGTCCCCAGATCCCTAATTACTTTCTCTGTACTTAATGGGTTACCACCTATGTGGTAATTTGTGGGCACATTGTTTTTGCCAAAGGGTATGACTATACACTTTTTGGCATTTAGCTTTAGACCATGGCTCTGGCACCAGTTATCCATCTCTGCGAGACCTTTTTGAAGGATGTTTGTGTCAGCTGGAGAGTCGATTATGGAGCCCAGTATGTAGTCATCTGCGAACTTGGTGAGCCATAGTCCTCCTACATTGGCCTGTACCTCAGAAACGTAAATACCGAACAAGAGAGGTCCCAGGACAGAACCTTGTGGGATGCCACTTGTGACTGGTTTCGAGTCTGACATGGCTCCAGCAACTCTGACTCTGTGGGTTCTGTCTTTGAGCCAGTTTGCAACCCATCTTGTGACATAGGGGTTTATATTTAGGCTGGATAGCTTATCTATGATGCCCGAGTGGGGTATTGTGTCAAATGCCTTTGCGAGGTCCAGATAGGCTGTGTGGACTACCTTCCCTTCATCTATGGCCTTGGTGACTGTTTCGAAGAAGTCGACCAGGTTCAAAAGGCAGGATCTGCCCTTGACAAAGCCAAATTGGGTAGGATCTAGTGTCTGTAGGTCCCCAATGTCTTTGTTTATGAGTTCCATGATGATCCTCTCCATAGCCTTGCAGACTAGGCTAGTCAGGCTTATGGGGCGATAGTTTCCAGGGTCCGCAGAGGCGCCACCTTTGTGGAGTGGGACCACTGTTGTGGTACGCCATTCTTTGGGCACATATCCTGTATTGAGGCTGAGATTGTACAGCAGTTTTACTTGAGGGATTAGTTCTTCTTGGAGTTCATGTAGGACGCAACCCGGGACGCCATCTGATCTCATGGAAGCAGTGTTTTTTGATTTGGAGAGGCGGCCTTCACCTGAGCATCAGAGATGTTTGGGAGGCTGCACTCTGCCGGGATAGATACTTGCTCTTTTGGGGGGGGGGTGGAGAAGTTTTCACTGAACCTGTCTGCCAGGATATTGGTGATGTCTGTGGGTTCAGTGTATTTTTTGTCATTTAGAATCAACTCAGAACAAGTCTGGGAGTTGCATCCCAGGTTCCTAACATAACTGAAAAAAGCCTTATGATTGTCTTTAGTGTCCTGTGCAATTTTTGTCTCGAAGCTGGCCTTGGAGGATTTTATGAGGGATCGTAATTTTTTGCTAGTACTGATCAGAGATGCCTTCCCTTTTAGGGATTTTGCTCTATCATGTAGTAGCTTCCTCCTTCTGTTGTACAGTTTATTTATGGCTGGGGTCCACCAAACTGGATGCCTGCCTTTGGATGATTGGGTCTTGATTTTGTTTGGGATAGCATGATCCATGCATTCCTGGAGATGTCCGTAGAATGCGTTTATATAGGATTCTGCAGTTTGGGCCATAGTTTCCACTGGCCCTGGGGCCTTGAAGGATTCCACTTCGGTTTTGAGAAGTGTAAAGTTCACTTTTGAGAAGTTTTTCACTGTGGCTTTCTGGGCTAGGGGTGGGGTTGGGATGTGGATATCCAGTGAAATTAATTTATGGTCTGATCTTACCAATGAGGGATATACTTCTGGTATGGAGCATAGAGTCCCCATGTTGGTAATGAGCAGGTCTAGTATGTTTTCCCCTCTTGTGGGAGTGGTGACTAGTTGTTCCATGGCATTTGAGTTTATAAATTCCAGGAACCTTTGGGCTAAGGTGCTGCGGCTTGAGTAATGCTCCCAGTCTATGTTTGGGTAGTTGAAGTCGCCCAATATAATGGTGTTCGGCGAGATCCTCATGTTCACTGATGTTTTCAGGAAAGCCGAGTGGGATTCCTGACTTTGAGAGGGTGGTCTGTAGGATGCTATAAACTGAAAAGCAGTCTTGCCCACTGTCAGTTGCACATGGATGGTTTCCGATACTTCGTGCAATGCCACTAACCTGGAGGTGTGGATATCCTTGATAAATATGGAAACTCCCCCTCCTTTTGTGGTTCGGGCCAGGTTTTGGGGCCGAAAAGCATGATATGAGGTATAACCTGGTAGTGCTGGGGTGCTCTCTGGTGCCTTGAACCAGGTTTCTGTCACTGCACAGATATCGATGTTCTCCATAGTGAGGAGAGCTTCGAGTGGATGCATCTTGAGGTTAAGACTTCTGGCGTTTAGCAGCATTAACCTTAGTTTCTTGTTCCTTGTGCTGTCTATGGAGGTGGGTTTGACTTTTGAGCCTTGCCTAAAAAAGGCACTATGGGGGTGGCAAGAGCCTTTGCCAATATCCGAAAGCCCAGGGGTGACAGGTGCAAGCCGTCCCTAGCGAAGCAACATGGCTTGTCGAGCATGTCATCCCAGGCTGACAGACACTAGATCCCCTTTGAATGACACCAAAATTTTAGCCAATTGTTAAAATCGCATAGCATGATTTCCCCATAATAGTCAGTGGCAGGCATGTTACACCACACCATATCCTTCCTGGTCAAGCTCCAGCGCGCACCGCGCATACCTGTTTACCGGGTTTAAGTGCGTTTTAATCTCCATTCACATGCATACTCTGTTACCTTGTTTGCTCTCAGCTAGCCAAGGCTACAGCCAGTTAAACACACCCCTTTCCTTTAGCTTTGCTTAGCTATGAGCAAACTGGATTGGCATTGCTCCAATGTGCTTACAGCAAAGGTGACACACCCCTCTCTTGTTGTCATCTTTATCTCATGGTCACACCTCAGTGTTATAACACTATGCCATAAGGTGCATCCTTACACCAGGGGGGAATCTGTGATTCAGTATAACTCCTCTCATTTGCATTAGATTGCCTACTAATTGCTAGAAACTGTGCATAACACTAACACAGCCCCTTAGCAACCATTGCGCCATGGTGTGGTGTAACATGCCTGCCACTGACTATTATGAGGAAATCATGCTATGCGTTACATTACAGTTTTATTTTCTTTTTTTTCTATTTTTCTTACGATCCTGTTTGTGCGCCACTGCCCTACGCTTTAAACTTCGCAATAGAGCGAGAACAAATAATAATGTTAATTTTACATTTTGTACATTTTTTTTATGCCAATGACTATATATTTAGCCATTGGCATATATTAACAATATAATACATGTGTTTGGCCAGCTGACATGGCTCCAATTTTATGTTTGCAGTAATGTAAACCATTTTTACGGTTTACATTTCTGCATGCTTACACTACACCTGCACCACTTCCTGGATCACTAACTACCCTCATTTGCATGCTACACTGCTGCAAATGGGGTGATTAGCATACAGGAGCCGGGAGCTGTGCCGGTGTAACATACGCAGGTAGTGCACATGAAAACAGCTCGTACCTGCATCACTCGGCAGCCATATTTGGTGTTGGAACACCGATACTACTCCTGTGCCTGGTGCAAGCTTCGTGAATCCCGGGGACTGTCTGATACACTCACCGCTAAGCCTATTTAACCTCAGCCTCCCAAATGGATTCTTGCCGGAAAAAAGTGAGAACTTCAGAATTCATCCCGTTCCACAAGGAAGGATCCAGTAATGATCCAGGAAACTATAGACCTATAAGCCTCACCAGCCTTATCTGCAAAGCATGGCACACATCATTACAGAACTTATTAACAAGGACATAGCCAGTCTACAAGTCTGGAACTAAGCCAATTTGGGTTTGTTAATGATGGATCTTGCCTCTTGAACCTGTTGGGCTTTTTTGAGCAAGCCACTGATTCATCAGATTCTGGCAAATCAGTTGACACTGTCTACATGGACCTGGCCAAGGCCTGTGATACCATCCCCTATTCTGGCATTATCAACAAGTTAATCAAACTAGATGTAAACCCCTATGTTACCTTCTGGAGAGCAAACTGGCTAACTGATAGAATGCAGTCTAACAGTGTGAAAGGCTTGCTGTCTTTGAAAATACTAGTTACCAGTGGTGTCCTCAGATATCAGTTCTGGGAATACTTTTCTTTGGTATTTATATCCCTGATGCCAGTACTAACATCAAGGATATGTGGTTGACCAAGTCTTGGAGCTGTCATTAACTTCCCATCTGAATTTCAAATTCTGCAGAAGGGACTAATATACACCAATACGTTTGCCTGGATCATGGCCCTAAAATAAATGTCAAAATATGCAGCACTGTCCTTACAAAAAACTGGGCACCCATGCACCTGCCACATAGGTGACACCCCGCTGAAGGCTGAATCAGCTGTTATGGACTTGGTCACTTTCATTGACAATGAGCTATCTTTTTATCTCCACGGATTCACTGTTGCTGGGAATTATTTTATTTAGCTAGACTAATTACTGGGGGTATTTATTCTATGTCTAAGGAATTCCTCTTTATTCCTCCCTCATGGCACCCATAACAGAGTACAAAGACCCCTTTGGTATGACTTAGTTTGAGAGACCACAGTGTTTCCTCATTAAGATAATCAAGGGAGTGTCTTTCTTGAATTATCAAGGCTGCCTTAAAGTGCTAGTTCTCTTTTCTGTTTCTTATAGACCCTTGAGAGGTGATCTCTGTCTAGCCTATAGAGTCTTGGAGCATCCAGTCAAATGTGACCTCCTGCACAGCCACAAAACTAACAATACCCACAGTACCAACACAAGAGATCGTAACTTCAGCAAAACATAAGTAGCACCTGCTGGTGAGATAGATACATTTCTTAGAGAATCCATTGTTTATGGAACAGACTTCTTTTGGACTTAAAGCAAAGTAGCTCCCTGACCCATTTTAAGTGTAATTAGGATGAATGGATGGGCAAGTGCAAACAGGTCAGGCTCCTGAAGCCATCATTGAAAGGGGTCAAAACTGGGTATACATTAGTCATGTTGATTGTATGTATGATTTTGGGTTTTGTGGCTAGGCTATTAATGGTCCTCTGGATCAAAGCCTGGTATTGTCCTATGAACTTATGAACCCAGTCACAGCTTTTCCTCAGTTATCCAGCACATACTGTCATTTAATCTCTCAAAATGATATATACCAACTCCATGGTCGTACTACAGTGGAGAAAAGGGGAATCTCCTGTAAAGTGTGCTGCCAGATCTCATGGTATATCACATAGTGGTGAAACTCACATCATGATAAAATTTTTGAAAAGAAATCCATTGTCAAGCAACCCAGTAAGGACTCAAAGGATAGCTATTATGGGCCATCGTATCAATCAAAATACAGATAGCACAATGCCATTATATGATGGCATTGCTCCTTCTTTTCTGTGTCTGAATCTGGTTCACCATGGCCACTCCATTAAGGCTGAACATTGTTTGCCCTTTATCTGTGCATTTGAGCTATGTTCTTTTCTTTTATTCCCAATGATGGCTAAAAATCTGCTTTCAAGTTGGTCTACAGAAAACTGTTAAACATCTCTGCATCTTCAGCAATGTCTAAAAATATTTTGATCATACATCCAGTGGGGATGCTGGATGGGAAAGTACAGCATTCTCCTATTTAGTATAAATAAGTGCCAGTATTGTAGGAATGCTGGATGGGAAGGTACAGCACTCTCATAGTTAGTATATATCAGTATTGTAGGAATGCTGGATGGGAAGGTACAGCATTCTCATAGTTAGTATATATCAGTATTGTAGGAATGCTGGATGGGAAGGTACAGCATTCTCATAGTTAGTATATATCAGTATTGTAGGAATGCTGGATGGGAAGGTACAGCATTCTCATAGTTAGTATATATCAGTATTGTAGGAATGCTGGATGGGAAGGTACAGCATTCTCATAGTTAGTATATATCAGTATTGTAGGAATGCTGGATGGGAAGGTACAGCATTCTCATAGTTAGTATATATCAGTATTGTAGGAATGCTGGATGGGAAGGTACAGCATTCTCATAGTTAGTATATATCAGTATTGTAGGAATGCTGGATGGGAAGGTACAGCATTCTCATAGTTAGTATATATCAGTATTGTAGGAATGCTGGATGGGAAGGTACAGCATTCTCATAGTTAGTATATATCAGTATTGTAGGAATGCTGGATGGGAAGGTACAGCACTCTCAAATTCTTAAAGACTGCAAATAATTAATTGGAGGGAAAGTAGTTCCCCCTCATTTAATGGGACATTCACCTCAAACCTTTCTATCAGTCAGAGAATTCAACAAAACTGACACACTGTAAACCTAGCATATGCTGCATTTGTTCCCACTGCAATTTTAAGGCTGGTAAATGTGCTTCTCTGAATAGTGAAAATTTAAGTGAGAACAGGAAGAAATATATATGCTAAGTTCAAAACTGGTGTATTCCAAAGAATTCCTCCTTTTCAAAGTTTCAGCATTCTGAGAGTTAGTATATATATATATATATATTTTTATATAGAAACACTCCAGAAGAATGTCTTTGGAATGTGGGAGGAAATCAGAGCGCCTGGAAGAAACCCATGCAACCACTGTGCCACCTGTATACACACACACACACACACACACACACACACACACACACACACACACACACACACACACACACACACAGACACACACACACACAGAGTACAGGTTGGGAAGTACACCATTCTCAGAGTTAGTATATATAAGTAGCCAGGGTGTGTGGGGGGGTGCAGAGTGGGTAGTATGTATATGTAAGGGGGGTGTGAGGGTACAGGATGGAGAGGAACAACATTCGCAGAATTAGTATATATAAGGAACAAGGTGTGGAAGGCACTGTGGGGAGGTGCAACATTATCATCGTTAGTTATATAAGCAGCAGGGGTATGGCAGTGCAAGGGGTGTGGCAATGCAGGGTTGGGAGGTACAAGACATTCAGAGTTAGTATATATAGTAGCAGGGGTATGGGAGAATAGGGTGTGGAGGTACTGAATTCTCAGAGTTAGTACATAAAAGCAATAGGGCTTTGAGCATAGAGGATGGGGAGGTACAGGTTTCTTAGAGTTATTGTATATAAATTGTAGGGATGGTTAGTACGAGGTATGGAGGTACAGCATTCTCTGAGTTAGCAAATATAAGTAGAAAGGGTCTGGGCGTATATATAAGTAGCAGGATTGTAGAGATGCTGGATAGGAAGGTACAGCATTCGTACAGTATATACAAGTAACAGGATTGTGGGGATGCTGAATGGGATGGTACAGCATTCTCATAGTTAGTATATATAAGTAACAGGAGTGTGGGGATGGTGGATGGAAAGGTACATCATGCTCATAGTTAGTATATATAAGTAACGGGTGTGGGGATGTTGGATGTGAAGGTACAGCATTCTCATATTTAGTATATATAAGTAACAGGGGTGTGGGGATAATGGATGGGAAGGTACAACATTCTCATAGTAAGTATATATAAGTAACAAAGCTGTGGGGATGATGGATGGGAAGGTAGAGCATTCTCATAGTTAGTATATATAAGTAACAGGGGTGTGGGGATGTTGAATGGGAAGGTACATCATTCTCATAGTTAGTATATATGAGTAACAGGGGTGTGGGGATGTTGCATGGGAAGGTACAGCATTCTCATAGTATATATAAGTAAGATGGGTGTGGGGTTGCTGAACTGGAAGGATCAAAATTCTCATAGTTAGTATATATAAGTAACAGGGGTGTGGGGATGCTGGATAGGAAGGTACAGCATTTTCATAGTTAGTATATATAAGTAACAGGGGTGTGGGGATGATGGATGGGAAGGTACAGCATTCTTATACTTAATATATATAAGTAACAGGGGTGTGGGGATGCTGGATGGGAAGGATCAAAATTCTCATAGTTAGTATGTATAAGTAACAGGATTGTGGGGATGCTGGATAGGAAAGTACAGCATTCTCAAATTAGTTTATATAAGTAACAGAGTGTGGGGATGATGGATGGGAAGGTACAGCATTCTTGTAGTTAGTATATATAAGTAACAGAGGTGTGGGGATGCTGGATGGGAAGGTACAGCATTCTCATACTTAGTATATATCAGTATTGTAGGAATGCTGGATGGGAAGGTACAGCATTCTCATAGTTAGTATATATCAGTATTGTAGGAATGCTGGATGGGAAGGTACAGCATTCTCATAGTTAGTATATATCAGTATTGTAGGAATGCTGGATGGGAAGGTACAGCACTCTCATAGTTAGTACATATTTTATTTATTTATTTGTAGTTTGATAACTGGGAAAGCCCACTGGGCCATAGTGAGCCCTTTTTCAATGGAGGCCCGGGGAGAAAAGCTCCAAGTACATAAGTACATAAAAATTATATATCGGCGGTTAATGCAATTATTAATACAAGAAATTGTAGTGACAACAGTAACTGAAATTTTACACATTTTTACACAGAATAACATAATTATTACACAATTTAAACAATATGAAAACAAGACTGCAGGGTTAATTAGATTTTTCAGTCGTTAAGAGATGGAAACTTTTTATGGAGAGATTGGATGAGACAAAGCAGGAGAAGAAGAGTAGGGGAAAGCTAAAGCTTTTGAGATGTGAAGTTTGATTGCAAGTTGGATGTAGAGGACGTTTAGGAGGTGTGGGAGCAGAAGCATTCCCAGGTAGTGGAATAGGGCCTTGAAGGAAGAAAGAGTTTGGGTAGTCCGAATATGGGGAGGAAGTGTGTTCCATTTTCATGCAAGAGAGAAGGCTACTAGAGGCTGGCCAGAAGTATGTAAAGGTTTATACAGTTCAAGTAGGTTCTGATTATTGGATTTGAGAGAATGGTTAGGAAGATGCATGGTAAGGATGGAGGAAAAAGAAGGGCAGAGGGAAGGATTGAAAATAAGTTTATGGGCAGTAGAGAGTTGAATGAAAGAGACAGTTGGGGAGCTCTGAACAATTCAGTGAGTGTAGGGAGATGCAGTGGTGAGAGCAAGATTTGGTATTTGTAGCAAACTTAGAGATTTTATTGTAGCAGGATGCCAGTTTAGCTTTGAGAGTGGTTTGAAGGTTGGTGAGAATAGGTGCTCCGTACATGAGAGAGGGGAGGTGGTTATGGTGGTCGAGCATGCTGAGTTTCTGGTGGGTTTTCTTAATGTTGGTTTGAAGGTGAATGTCATACTTTAGATGTTCATCAATAAAGACTCCGAGAAGCTTGGTGTGGGGGAATACTTCAATAGGAGTTGCATTTTGGCTTTTATAGAGAAAGAGTTTTTGTCTATTGTGAAGTACTTATATGGTGTAAAGATCATAAGTTTGGTTTTAGTTGCATTAAGGGCTAGATTGTTATTTAGCATCCAGTTCTCAGTACTACTAAAAGCTGCCTGAGTTATATGTATGAGTTTAGGGACAGATTCAGCAGAGCAGATGATAGTAGAGTCATCCACATACTGGACGAGTTTAGCATTAGGGATGCAATGATGGAAGTTGTTAATGAAGATATTGAATAGTAAAGGGCCTAGGGTGGATCCTTGGGGCACTCCTGTGAGGGTGTCAAGGAAGGAAGAGGTGCAGTTGTTCCATTTAATGGCCTGTTGCCTATTTGAAAGGTAACTGGAAAACCAACTGATAGTTGGTGGAGAGACGTTAAGGTGTGAAAGCTTTGACAATAGTAAGTTGTGGGAAATGGTATTGAAGGCTTTGGATAAGTTTAAGAACAGGGAGGATACAACATTACCTGAGTCTTGGGCACAGTTAATAATGTCAAGGAAAGATAAGAGGGTGGTAGAGGTACTTTAGTGTGGTCTGAAACCATGTTGTGTAGGGGACAGAAGGTTATTTTCCAGAAGGAAGAATATAAGTTTTTGGTGAATAAATTTTTCAAATAATTTAGAGATGGGGAGAGTATGGCTATGGGGCAGAAGTTGGGGATGTCAGTGTTGTTGCCTACTTTGTGTAGGGGGATGTTGAATGCTTTTTTCCAAAGGACGGGTACATAAGATTATTGGATGGAATGACTGATGAGAATGCAGATAGGGAGGGCTAAGCCATCAGCAGCTAAAATTCGAAAGTTTGATGGTCGGTTATCGTGGGGCGTTAATGCAAGCTTTTAGTTTATTGAGAAGTTTTTTAACAATGTTGACAGGGATACATTTAAGGGAGAAGGGAGATTGAAGGCTGTAATTTGTGGCAGAGGGAGAAGACTTGATGGAGGGAGGGGCAGAAGAAGATAGAGAATTCACAGGGAAAGATGTGGTGGGTTTGGCTATAGCATCAATGAAGAAGGAGTTAAAGTTGGTGGCTATGGTATGGTCAGGAAGGGTCTACATCATATAATCAAAGTGTAAAAACTCTGAATGTGAAATCATCAAACCCATAACCTCGAAAGCTGAATACTCTGAAGACTGAGAACAGCAATTTTTTTCCCAGGGAAAAAAAATCGCTGTTACAGTACAAAACCCGAAACAAACGAACACTACAAACTATTTCTAATGTGGGGAGCTGTGCCCCCACACCCCACCTACTTAAATATACCAACTCTGAGATTGCACCACAGTGGAGGAAATAGCAAAGCCACAGAAATGGCCCACAGAATTCTTTCCCTGGGAAAGAATTCGATGTTCCACGGCTTCTGTATTTTCAGTCTTCGAACTTCCGAATTCAAGGTTGTGGCATTTGAAGTTTTCAGCTTTTGAGCTTCCGATATACACCCGGTCAGGAGCACTAGGGTCAAGACAGGGGTTGTCTTTTCTGCCAGGTTTGAAGAGCGCAGTGATTCTACCCCAGAATTTCTTGGGGTTAGATTTATTATTGTTTTGGAGCTTTGAGCAGTAGGATTTATGATTGGAAGCCAATACATTTTTTACCATGTTGCACAGTTGTTTATATTGATTAAGAGACTGTGGGGTTTTGAGTTTTGGAGGTGCTTCCAGAGTTTATCCCCGGTATGCGTAAGTGATATGGTATCTTTGGAGAGCCATGGGGCAGTTTTGGATTTCACTCTTTTAGTTCTAGGAGGGGCAAAGCTATTTAATGTATTGGTGAATATAGAATTAAAGTAATTGACAGCATCAACAAGGGGAAGAGTTTTCAAAGGGCTCCAGTTCATTTGTTGTAAGCAGTCAGAGAAGGACTGAGGGTTAAAATTAGTGAGGGTGTGGGTTGTGATATAATTGTGTGGTAGGTGTAAGGGGGATGGGGAGTAAATTGCAAAGGCAGGTAGGTGGTCACTAAGGGAGTCATTCAAGATGCCACTTTCAAGATGTTGTTGGGCTGGGAGACTAATATCCAGTCCACAATAGTGC
Source organism: Protopterus annectens (assembly GCF_019279795.1). Classification (NCBI taxonomy): domain Eukaryota; kingdom Metazoa; phylum Chordata; order Ceratodontiformes; family Protopteridae; genus Protopterus; species Protopterus annectens. The sequence continues at coordinate 1,358,683,656 of NC_056743.1, forward strand.
CAGAGGAGTTGTCTTTAGTGGGTCCTAAGAGAGTTGATTAACTGAGAGAAACCATATAGGTTTAAATTATGGGAGGTAGTGGTAGAGTGTATAGAAGACCAGTTGATGTTACAATCCCCTAGAATGATTGTTTCATTAGAAATGTTGGATGAGAACCAGGAAATATATCTTCTAGAATGGGGGTATTGTTTCCAGGGGGGATGTAAAGAGCAGGTACGACTATGTTTTTATGATTATTAATTTTTAGCAGGGCATGGTTATTTCTTCTGTGGAGAATTCAGGTATAGGGTTGGTATAGGATGTTACTGTAAGAGAGGAGGAAAAGAGAATGGCTACTCCACCACCTTTCTTCTTGGTTCTGTCATTTCTAATAAGTTTGTAGTTGGGGAGGGTTATTTCAGTGTCGTTTAGATGTGGCTTTAGCCAAGTTTCGGAAATGCAAAGGATGTCAGGGTGCTTATGGGAGAGTCAAGCATAGAAGATGGGAAGTTTGTTACAGAGGCTTTAGGCATTGAGAGTAGCTAAAGGGACGGACTTGTGGGGAGTGTGTGATGGGGGTGGAGTGGAGTTGATTTTTTTGGATGGCAGAGGGTCTGGGATTGGGGTGAATGTCCCCAGAGAGGAGGACAGATGTTAGATCAAGAAATAATTATAGGAGTTTTTTAGAGGTCATAGAGTTTGAGGTTAGGGGAGGAGAGATAGAAGGGTGGGGAGTGTGGAAGGGGGTGTACTTTAGGAGAGGCAAGAATCTTTCTGTTAAATAGGAGGCAATTATTAGATGGATGGAGGTGAGGAGAAATGTACACTGTATAGAGAGGTTCATTCTTAGGGTGGGTAGAGGTAGTGTGAAAGGATGGGGAGTATGAGAAACTAGGGAGATAGGCAAGTTGGAGTAGAAACAGAAGGGAGAAAGATAGAAGAGTAAGAAATAAGGTTTCGGGTATAATGTGCATAGTTGGTGAATGGATTGATATGGATTGGGTTATGGTGTGGGATAGAGTGGTGGTAGTCGTCTGGGTGTAAGTTGTGGTGCAAAGTATGGGGTGTGGAGTAGGAAGTGGGAGTGAGGTGACTGGGCAAAATGGAGAATGGAATAATTAATAAGTGGGAGGAGAGACAGTAGCTGAGGAAGGTGGTGAGTAGTGTGATAGGCAGTAAAGAGTAGTAGGTGTGGTTATGTGACTATAAGGTTCATAGGTTAGAGGTACTGGGGGCGGGTGGAAATTGAGGGGCAGGGTAGGGGAGCAGAGTGAGCCCAGAGCACAGCAGGCCCCTATTGCAGAGCAATTGATACAGAAACAATCAGTGCACCGAAGGTGAGTCAAGAAAAGGTTAGAACAGGTTTTTAAAAAGGCGCGAAAGAAAGGTAGCAGTGGTAAAAAGGTGAAGTAACTGCAAAACTGGATAAAGAATGGGGGGGGGTCTGAGACACAGATAGATGAAGGTGCAAGAGCAGGAGCATGGAGGAAAAGGGTAGATGAAAGACACAGGAGAGAATAGCTTCAGGGCAGGTAGTAGGTGCAGGGAGTACAGTAGAGCTGAAGAGGTCTTAGTTGAGAGGAAAGTGCGGCAAGGCTTTCTCAGAGGGAGTTGGGGGATACCTAGACTTTAACAGAAGGACTACAGGCACGAGGGCAATAACTGACTTGGGTGTAGCAGTAGAAACTGCAGAGGGAGGGAGGGAAAGGAGGATTACCTAGGCACAGTGGTGTGCTTACAGCCTTATCTAGATAGAAGGTAGTTGGAGCGCAAATTACACAGTTTATAAGGTGAACATACTTTACGTTTATAAGGGTCTGAAGAGCTGCAGTTCCAACAAAAGCAGGGGGAAGGTCCTCTGGAAAAATCTGACTCGGCAGCTGTGAACTAGCTGACTCTGGAGCAGGTGATGTAACAGGGGTGTGAGGATGCTGGATGGGAAGGTACAGCATTCTTACAGTTTGAATATATAACGAACATGTGTGTGGGGATGCTGGATGGGAAGGTACAGCATTCTCATAGTTAGTATATATAAGTAACAGGGGTGTGGGGATGGTGGATGGAAAGGTACATCATTCTCATAGTTAGTATATATAAGTAACAGGTGTGTGGGGATGCTGGATGGGAAGGTACAGCATTCTCATAGTTAGTATATATAAGTAACAGGGGTGTGGGGATGCTGGATGGGAATGTACAGAATTCTCAGAGTTAGTATATATAAGTAACAAGAGTGTAGGGATGATGGATGGGAAGGTACATCATTTTCATAGTTAGTATATATAAGTAACAGGGGTGTGGGGATGCTGAATGGGAAGGTACAGCATTCTCATACTTAGTATATAGAAGTAACAGGGATGTGGGGATGTTGGATGGGAAGGTAATGCATTCTCATATTTATTATATGTAAGTAACAGGGTTGTGGGGATGCTGTTCTCTTAGTTAGTATGTAAGTAAAATGATAGGTGAGATACTGGATGGGAAGGTTCAACATTCTCATAGTATATATATACGTAACAGGGGTGTGGGAATGATGGATGGGAAGGTACATCATGCTCATAGTTAGTATATATAAGTAACAGGGGTGTGGGGATGCTGGATGGGGAGGTACAGCATTCTCATAGTTAGTATATATAAGTAACAGGGGTGTGGGGATACTGGATGGGAAGGTACATCATGCTCATAGTTAGTATATATAAGTAACAGGGGTGTGGGGATGTTGGATGTGAAGGTACAGCATTCTCATATTTAGTATATATAAGTAACAGGGGTGTGGGGATACTGTTCTCTTAGTTAGTATGTAAGTAAAATGATAGGTGAGATACTGGATGGGAAGGTTCAACATTCTCATAGTATATATATACGTAACAGGGGTGTGGGAATGATGGATGGGAAGGTACATCATGCTCATAGTTAGTATATATAAGTAACAGGGGTGTGGGGATGCTGGATGGGGAGGTACAGCATTCTCATAGTTAGTATATATAAGTAACAGGGGTGTGGGGATACTGGATGGGAAGGTACAGCATTCTCATAGTGTATATAAGTAATGGGTGCAGGGATGCTGGATGGAAAGGTACAGCATTCTAATAGTATGTATAAGTAACAGGGGTGCGGGGATGCTGGATGGGAAGGTACAGCATTCTCATAGTTAGTATATATAAGTAACAGGGGTGTGGGGATGCTGAATGGGAAGGTTCATCATGCTCATAGTATATATAAGTAACAGGGGTGTGGGAATGATGGATGGGAAGGTGCAGCATTCTCATAGTGTATATAAGTAATGGGTGCAGGGATGCTGGATGGGAAGGTACAGCATTGCTGTAGTTAGTATATATAAGTAGAAGAGGTATGAGAGTTCAGGGTGGGGAGGTACAGCTTTCTCAGAGTTAGTAGCCATGGACACGGCTGACCTTAGGTAAACTGCTGCCATCTGTAGAAAGGCTCCATGGCAATCCCTGCTATCTGGGCCTATTTTCTCTTCAGGTTACCTTTTTTCCCTCCATTTTTTCTTTGTGTCTTACTCTTCATTTTTTTCCCACAGTTATTCATTTAGTGACATATTCTATCTAAGCAAGATGGCACTCTGGCAACTATGGATGAAGAAGTTTCATTAAGGTAGGGAGATGGGGGCCACAAGGTCTCCAGAAGCCATAGGAGTTCTAGATGCTCTGAGTTGCATTTTAGAGTTTTTTTTAATAATGTTTGTCATCCATTGTTTGCCTGAATAAAAACTGTGTTCAAATGAAGAAATGTAATGTTATTCTTCAAATTTTTTGCAGCTCCTTTTAGCATGTCCTGACTGACCAAGATTACATTGTAACAACTGAGTGTATCAAGCCAGGGGCCTGGGGCCAGAGAAGCCATGGGGTTCTAGATGTTTTGAAGTACATTTTACAATTTTTAAACAACATTTCTCATCCAGTGATTTTCTGAACAAAAAACATGATTAAAGAAATAACTCAGTCTTGCACCAGTTTGTTAACTACGTAAGCCCACTGGGCACACAATTGCTTTTAAGAAGCAATCCATGATATGAGGGATTAAAACCCTGTGCCACAGGGGCTACAGCTCCTAGAGTTGACCTCTGTACCAACTACCAGATCATTTATTTTTCCTGTATCCTTTCAGCACATCCTAACTGACCAAGACTACACTGTAGTAAATTAAATTAAGCTGAGGATCTGGGGGCTGTTTGGCACCCAGAAACCATGTTATTATAGATGTGCATTTTAGAGCTTTTTTCAGCCTTTCATACAATGATGGTCTGAACAAAAATCATGCCTATGGAAAAGAAATTCAGTACTACTTTTTTATTTCAAGGAAGAAATAAGTTGTATCCACCATTTAATGCTCAAAGCTAAGAAAACACTAATTCACAATAAACTGAGAAGACAAATGCTTGTGAGGATACAACATCACATCTAGGAATAGTTGTTTTCTGTGTCCCCTTAAATTAGGATTAAAATTAAGGCATGAATGTCCACAGTCATATTTCAAGGTGTTGCTCCTGTCATATTTATATAAAGCATGGCTCTTCCCCCTCTACCCCGCCAAAAGACAGCCACCTTCTGTATACCCTTCTGATGTCCGATTGACAGAAAAATAAAAAAAACAAAGATAATGTAGGATATTTGCTGTCAAACAGTATGCTTATTTACTCTTCCCCAAAAGATAGCCACATGTATATGCATCAGGCGCTGGTTGTGATTAAAGTTGAAAAAATATTTGCACCCCTCTGAAGTTTGTGAGGAAAGTTAAATAAATAATTTATTTATTTATCATTTTGTTGACCGGGAAAGTCTGACTAGGTTCCACAGAGCCTGTTTTCAGCGGAGGCCCAGGGAGAAATGCTCCAGATGCATGTCTTTGGAATGTGGGAGGAAACTGGAGTACCCAGAGGAAACCCACGTGAACACAGGGAGAACATGAAAACTCCACACAGAAGGCACCCCAGCCGAGAATCGAACCGGAGAACCTCTTGCTGTGAGGTGACAACGTTAACCGCTGCACCACTGTGCCGCCCAACATAATGAACACAATGTTCCCAGCCCAACACAAGATATAATGTGGTTTGGGAGGAATGCTTGAGAAATACACAAGTACAGTGACCTTCTGTGCATACCTATGTATAGGGCTGGTTTTAGAGTAAGTGGGGTTCAGGGCAGAATCGATTACTAAACCCATGTCAAAATCTACTTATACAACCTTGGTATGTGGGGTCCACTAACTCCTAGAATGTATTTATTTTTCAAAGATAACTGTTGAACTGAGCAATGGCAGCAGGGTCAAGTCAGTTACTTTCACCCAGACAACCCACACCAAGTAGTTATAGCCACTTCTATGCAATGTTTGAACAGTTGATTTTGGTAAAAGAGGAGGTCCCTGTAATGTATTTCATCTTTGTTCCAAGCAAACAGTTACCACACATTAAAATATTGCACATTCCATTAGTCCTGCAAAGCTAAAATAATAAACAAACATCAGCAACCAACTAGTCATCACCTCCACAGAAGACAGCCATAGCAGTTAAGACTTCTCTGTCTCTGTATATCAGGTGTCCAGCTTAGTAGCCCATCTCACGTCTCACCAATTCATACTAGTCTTACAAAGCCAGACTGACTGCTGAAACTGAGCAAATGACAAGAGGATCAGTTACTTTCCTTCAGCCAAGCAGTTATAGCCACAATGTCAGATGGCTGTGTAATATTATTTTGTCTCCACAGCATGACTCTCAAACCACAGACATTGAAAATAGGAAGAAATGCTCTTAAAACATAGGTTTGTCCAGCTAAAAACAAGGACATCTAATTAGCATGGAATCTGAATACGAAATAGCAGATAAATGTTCTCACTTCCAGGAGGAATGTGGGTTAATACTTATGAGCACAAGTTCAAAAACAGAGTGACAAAGATGATGGAAAAAGTAAGCACATTATCAAAGAGGCAGGGTAAAATCTGCAGACTTTTGTGAACTGTACTGCAAAACTGTACCAAAAAGTTAGATTCTCTTATCCTCCATCGCTCTTAACATCAAGTTTTAAGCTACACATTTACTTGCCTGTCTGTAAATTATTAATAACCTCAAAAACACCCCAGTCTGATATTTTCCCTACAGCCATCATACTATAAATACATTAAATGTTATTGCATTTTTGTTTGCTTTCTATTCAATAGTTTGCCAATTTATGTTAATTTCTCTCTTTTTTGTTTTAAAATGCTATGTTCATGTAAGAAATATTTAAACATCATGAAAATAAGCTCATGTATAGATGTTTTTAAACTGCAATTATAAATGTGCATCACATTACTTAAATGTGGAGCTTTTCTTCCTGGGCCTCTGCTGAAAATGGACTTTACCCAGTCAGACGTTTTCCAGTCAGCAAAGACAAATAAATAATAAATAAATTAATAAATAAATAAATAAAATTCAAGATAAGTGTCATCTTTCTTTACTGTTGCCACTACTACAAAAATCTCAAAGCCAGAGAAATATTTTCAAAAATATCTGGTTGATCACTGTCAACGTTATTGTAAAAAAAAATGTTTGGACTTAGTGTATATAAGTATCAGAGGTGTGGGAGAGCAGGCTGGGAAAGTACAACATTCCCAGAGTTAGTATATATTAGTATGATGGGTGTGGGGGTACATTGTGAGGAGGTACAAGTTGCAGGGGTTTGGGAGTACAAGTGGCTTGTTTCACTGCTAAAATAATTTTAATTTGTAACAGCGAGTTTCTCTGTTTGCTGTTTTTTTTTTTGTCTGAATTGCATTTTGATGTACGAAGTTATGGGACCTGCAATATTAACCCCCGGATTCACAAATCCTCCATGTAAGACTTAATAAGTCTTACTCGGAGGCTGCAGTTGGACGGTATGATGTCAGCGTGCCATGAATATGCATGAGGGCATGCTGACTCAACCATAAGTCTTACACGGACCGTGTAAGAAAGCAGGGGGCGTGTCCAACTGCCGAGCAGTCTAAATGTCCATTCCCCTGCAAGTGTTTTAAAACTAAACAAAGCACACACACACACAAGAGCGAGTCCGCTCAAATGTCCCTGCACTCAACACCACACTCCCTGATATTGTAAACCCCTATCACAGTTCTAAAACACAAAACATTAAATATATTTTTTTAAATCCCCAAAATAGCTGCCCATATTTGCGCGTGTGTGCCCATTGTTTAGCTAGAGTTAGCAATTCTGACATGGAAGAGCATAAGAAAGAATGTTAATGCAAATCACAGCAAATAGCAATAGCGTAATGGTAGAGCGTTTGCACAAAGAAGAGGTATTCATGGTTCGAGTCTCACCACTCCTCTTCCTATTTATTTTTTAAGTCAGTATATGAAATAATACCTGACAAATATGTTTAAACATTACTAAAAAGAAGTGAAATGGCCAATGTGTCAGTGAACAAAATAAATATTTTAAGGGATTCTGATATAAAATTGCCTGCAGTCAAGCAGCGCTTCACCCAGCGCAATAGAGTTGCCCATAGTTTAATAGCGCTTTACCTAAAGCAATAGAGTTGCCCATAGTTTAATAGCGCTTTACCTAGCGCAATAGAGTTGCCCATAGTTTCATAGTGCTTTACCCAGTGCAATGTGTTTGCACGGACGTGTGCGCCGCGCCAACCAGGGCACCATAGGGCACCGAGGAGCAACGTAGAGCAAAGTTGCTTAAATGCAGCCACACCCCCTAGCCTGTCTGGATAGTATGAAAATAAAATGAATGACAAGGTTTGAACCCAGGACTCTGTGCATCAGAAGCAAAGTACAGAACCACTAAGCCATGACAACATAGGGGAAACAGCCACTATTAACATACATATACTTACGAATGGTAGTTTAACCATTACTAAGCAGGTCTGCAGTCAGCCGAGAATTGCACAAAATGGCCAATCACAAAAAAGTGTGGGAAATGCGGCATATTTAAGACCCACAGGCGGGAATACATGCCATAACTGATTGTAGCTCACATCTGCAGTTAGAATGTCTGGTGTCGGAGAGGGAACACGCTTCCAAGCACAACGTTGGGGCATCGAGGAGTCCAAATACATGGTTTGGCTCCTTGTCCACCGTCATGAGTCAAGACTCCTGCAGGGCCAGTTCCAAGGGACAGAGTACAAGGCAGAGGCTTGGAACTGGTTAGCTTGTGACACCACCAGTGCCGCAGGCATTCCTCGGACTGGTGAGCAGGTCCATCGCCACCATGCAGACCTGAAGAGATGAAAGCAGGACCGCCTGAACCAATGGATACAGGAGGCCCGCAAGTGACTGTGCTATGAATCAGCAACAGCAACGCTGATAGGCTGCTAAGGCTGTGCCACCAGGCAGGTTAGTGATTATTATGCATGTATTGTTATATAAAATATGGGAGAGTGCATGAAAGAAAGTGTTGTAGTCCAATAATACAGCCATAAAATTGCCTGAATAAGTCCTCTGCATGTACTGTCAGATAAAAACGACAGAGAGGCAGAAAAAGAGTGTAGAAACCCATTAAGAAAGGTAACATATGTCTGGAATAATATCTCTGCAGGGGTCTCCTTCTAATGCTAGTTTCGCCGACAGAAATAACCGCCAGAAACCCGACAACGCAGTTGACCGACACGCCTTCGAATCCCGACAGACGGAAGATCGACAAGGGGAATGTGTAAGCTCGACCTCGTAAGTATCATAGTGAGGGATGTAGGAGTAGGGAGCGGACAGGTAAGTGTGCAATACTCAGGGATGTAGGGTTAGGGTGTGTGATAGGTGAGTGTGCGGTAGTGTCGGAGCTTGGGGTTTGGGGTGTGTAAGTGAGTTAGGGTTAGGGTGCAGGTAGGGAGTGTGTGCGGTAGTGTCGGAGCTTGGGGTTTGGGGTGTGTAAGTGAGTTAGGGTTAGGGTGCAGGTAGGGAGTGTGTGCGGTAGTGTCGGAGCTTGGGGTTTGGGGTGTGTAAGTGAGTTAGGGTTAGGGTGCAGGTAGGGAGTGTGTCGGGTGCAGGTAGGGAGTGTGTCGGAGCTTAGGGTTAGGGTTTGGGTTAGGGCTAGTGGATATGTGTTGTAGTGTACTGTGTTGTTGACGTGTAGTGTGTCGGTGTTATGGTGTTCGGTGTTTCGCGTTGTCGGGTTTGTGTGTTGTCGGGTTTCTGGCGTCGGTTATTTCCCTGTCGGCGAATCGGCGTTTCGGGCATTAGAAGTAGACCCCTCTGCAGGCACTGTCATATAAAATAAGTGAGTGAGCCTGAAAAAAGATTGTTCTAACTTATTAATAAAGGTATAATATGTCTTGAACATGTCTGCCATATACACCGTTAAAACAAATAAAGGAGTGAGCCTGTGGAAAAGTGTGTAATGTCAATAATAAAGGTCTAAAACCCAGAGTGTATCTGTGTCACAGAGACTGAAATGTTGTTGTACCCTTGCAGTATACAAACAGTACTGTTTGAAAAGGTGCTAGCAACCCAGAGGTGTGCAGTCCCATATAAAGTGGGTGATGGAAGTACTAGGAGCTGTGAAACATATATACAGTCCACAACAGGCAATTACTGGCTGGCATGAATAAATAAACCTGGCACACGTGTAGCATGTTATTTTTTTCCCCAGAAATGTGAGTGTGTGTCAAGAAATGCAGGGTTCTGTACAAATCGAAGTGAAAATGTCATGTGAAAACATCCCAGATATGTAGATAAAGAAATATAAATGCAATCAAGAAATATGTAGTAGTAATGTCTGCATTCTGGACAGTTAGTATGTCAGATATAGGTCAGGCATATATTGAACCTTGCCAAACCCATTACACAACCTAATGTATGGTGGCAAGTGTAATAATACAGGTAGGGGATATAGACTTGCAGTCACTAGGAATGTAGTGTAGACTAAAAGGTCATTATAAGATGTTAACCGAGGTTTTTTATACACCCTACTGTATGTGCATAAACCATGCAATTCCACACCTCAATGGGTATGTGTAATCTTAAATATTTGTTGGGACATATGTCCTATTGTTCTATAAATATTTGCATTCATGTTGATGCATGTGCCCTGTTTAAACACCACAATCATGGTGGCCTGTTGCTACCAAACATCCCTGCATGCTGTTGGAATAACCACTGTGGTTCAATATATGCATGGGTTATGCTTGCTGTTCAACTGTTGTACCCTTGGTGTGTTGGGTTAATGGGAATATTATTGCATGCTGTTACAACTAATCTGGAATGTTGTTTTGCTTATGTTGTAATTAAACACACCTAATCACAGAATGTATGGGAAGGCTGGTCCCAGCGGAACCACCTGTCCCTCCTCAGCTGGCGAGTGCACCTGGCACCAGCAGGTCTGGTGCCCAGCCCGGGCTCCCCTCCTCCTTTGGTCCTGTGCCACCTTTTGGTGGAAGCTCTGCAGGGGATGGGGCTCATCCCCCCCATGCAAGCGAGGGCGGAGAAGGGCCACCTGTCACCCTTCAAAGGGTCCAGGCTGTGGTGCATAGGGAGATCCAGCGTTCAGTCGCTGATCCCCTACGCCAGCTTGAGGCGAGAGTGGTGCGTCTCACGGGTGAGCCTGCCCATCCTATGCAGCCCCCAGCACAGCCACCCTCGGGGCTGTGAAGGTTCAGTGGTGACTGCCCATGGGTGGGGATCTCAGTTCCACTGTTACCATCTGTGGGCTCATGGGCTTGCGATTTCCAAACATCCAACCCCGTCAATTGTGTTCACCCACCCCATGTTGTCATACATCACCCCTGTATGTGTCTTGTCTGTCTTGTCTGTTTACCTTCCCAACCTACCTCCCCGGACATACCTACATCCTCTACCTCACTTCCCACTCTCACCTGAAAAAAAAAAGGGCAACCTGTACCCACAAAACAATTACGCCCCATACATAGCTGCCCATTTCGCACACATGTCCATCGGACAAACATGTAAGTTGATAATTAGAATTGGCAGTTCAACATACTTTGTTGTCCTCACCCCTCTCCCAGGGGTGGAAGGTTTCAAATTTCACTCCAAATTCATTGTATATGCACAGCTGTTGCTGTTAAAGAAATGGGCAGCTATGGACCTTCCCTACACCTGTCCTGCACATCCTGAGCTTGTTTACCTACTGTGTATCCCTCTTTGAGCCCCCTTTTTCACCACTTTCCTATCTCCCCATTTTCTTTTCTTTAAAAGAAATTAGCGCGGGTGTTAGTGGGAGTAAGCACTTTTAAGCAGTAGTAAGCGGGATTAAGCGAGTGTGCGCATGTGTACGCTTAGCTAAGCGTCACGCAAACCCGCGCAAATCCACTTACAACTGCTTAAAAGTGCCTTAGTCACTCTATGGCAGGGCCCTTGTTCTGCTCAGCAGCAAAAGAAAATACCTTTGCCAGTCTCGAACCCCAGACCATTGACACAATAGACTGCATGAATTACCATTAAGTCACAGTAGATATACAAATAACTTGGTTCTGAAATAACTATATCATGCATTACAATGAGGGAATGTAAACGAAAATTAGGAATGGTATAACACTAATCCTTTTCTGTGGGTCTTTACCAGCAGTGGTTGTGGAATTGCACGACATGACTGTGAAAGGAGAACCAGCCATCCTAGCAGGGAATAATGTTACAGTAGCACCTTACAAACACCACATAGTATCAGACCAGGATTAATACTGGCCACAGGAATACAGTGCAATAACCACATTTGTATGGCAGTTAATTGTGTAAGTGAGAAAAAAGTACATACTCCCATGTATCCTGTGTTAGCATTTAGAGGGGTGCATACATGTCTACACTGAGATGTGTGTACTGGAAGCAGCAACATTCAGGTTTGAGTACAACATGCATATAACTGGCTACAACCCTAGCATCAGATAAGAGACATATAACAACCTTCAGACTGACACAACGGTGTCCAGGGCAAACAAGCATGGGCCCCACCTTGGAAATCTGAAAGGGCTACGCCTACCTAAACTAGCATTTTATAGCAGTGGGCTGCAATCAAAGTGAGTAATGCAATCACCAAACAGCAGGCTGCATGCAATTACTGAATGGTGGGCAGCAATTGGTGCAGAGGCTGTCACATGCACAAGTGCAGATACCTAGAAAAGCAGGCTGTACCTGCAGTCCACACATGCAATTATATCATTGCAGGTGCTGTGAGATAGACAGTGAGAGAGAGAGAGACACGGACACAGACACAGACACAACTGAGACAGAGACAGAGACAGAACAGAACAGAGTGAGAAACAAAGACAGAACGTTGAATAGTGGGCGAAAACCAAAAAAAAAAACACCAATAAAAAAAAACTACAAAACCGTAACACACGGAACAGGGAAATACTAAGGTAAGGTATGTAACTCACATGTATGTGTTGGCATGTTGTAGATGTTCCCGAAGAGTACTCTACACACTGCAAATCATCCATGCATGGCAGCAGTATGTATCTATCTGTATCTGCACATGTGCATAGGGCAAGGGACATACTGCAACTGTTAGTGAAGGGTGGACAGATATCTGTCAGTGAAGGTTGATATGTGCATATATCCATGTAGGTCGTAGTGTGTGGCTTAGAAAACAGCATGCAGTGTACAGGAGCGGACATAGGTCAACTGGTGCTCTAGGCCAAAGGGCTCCATGGTGCCCCCTACCACACTTCCTGGTGCCCCCTTCCTTGTCGTATTACACCACATAAATAGTGGAAAAGCACCCCTGCTAGAGCGGCGCCCTAGGCGGCCACCCAGTTGGCCTATGCCTAAGGCCAGCTAAGGTAGTATTGATATATGCCATGTGGTGGTTAAATGCTGTGGGACAGATGTGTCAGATCTGCTGTGTTACAGACAGTGAGGCCTGCTAATGCAACAAGGGCTGAGGACACCCACGTGCATTCTGCACAACACTGTGCAATTTAATCACATACCTGTACATCTCACAACTGTCGCATAAGGGATATCCCCGCCATGAAAGGTGGACTGTACATGTGCCTATACGTACATCCATGTATACAGCAATGGATGTGTACATGTATGTGTATAGATATGCATGTATATACTATATATATATATATATATATATATATATATATATATATATATATATATATATATATATATATATAGATAGATAGATATATATATACATATAGAGTGAGACAGAGAGACAGAGAGACATGGGTTCATATGTACCACAACAGGTGTGCGGTGACCAACGCATGGACTGTAGACAAGTGTTGATACTGCAGTGCCATTCCACCTTCCCAAAACAGTGTACCCATTAACTACCACATAGGTAGAGATATACCTAACAGTGAAGGTGTGATAAGGGAACATGGGACACAGGTGGACAGTAGCCTCGGCTTTGATGAAGACAGTGCCACACTACACCTGTAATCTGTCTGTGTGGTATGTGTCATGACAACAGGTGTGTCAGCTATGGACGTATAGGGTAGAGTTCCCCTGTACTCATCACAATGCCCTGTGTGGTATGTACTTCACATGACAACTACACCAGGTGAACAGGCCACAGACAGACCCCCCCCCCCAGAGGGTAATACTGGCTGCAAACAGATGCCCTATGCAGACTGACTCACAAAATCACAAGTCCACTGTATTGCATACTGGCCACACAGAGGTGACCTCTGCCGGACATACAGAAGTATGTCACACCCATAGCTGGGTGACAACCACCATGGAACATATCACAATCCCTCTGGGATTAATGCTCTAGGGCCCTAAACCTTGTCAGCTCACTAAATGGCACATGCTGGAGGGATAGGTTCCCATGTCAGAGATATGCCATACACCGGAATAGACCACATAGCAATAGCAAACATGGCTCCTCCTTAGCAGTTGTTATAAATACCCCTGATGATTGTGTGGGAGATTGGTAATACACCCCAGGAAACACCTCTGTGGTTCAGGTTGGCAGGGGCAAGTGAAATCAAAATACATGTGTGTCAAAGGCCAGGGTAGCATATGGCTAGGCTGCTGTAGGCCCTAGGGCCAATAGCATATTACCTACCTATGACACTATGCACTCACACATGTACTTAATGCAATAGCTGCTATGTGACGTTGCATAAGTGTAACACTGAATGTGTGCAAGGTCTGTAAAGGTGTGATAGCTTAGTGTGATGTTTTATCTGACATGGTAGTGCCTATCCTAGCTGTGAGGACAGCAACTGATGTGTAATGTACTGTTAGGCAGACATAGTAGTACAGCAGATGATGTGACGTAGTTCTCCGTTGATGAATGTGGTGTCTCATTGTAGGCTAAAGCAATACATGTATGCTTAGTGAGTGGTACTGCTGGTGAATCCATCACCAATATGAACTGTAGTACTACCTGAAGCTGTAGGCCTAAACAGCACAATATGGTGTGTGTTCACATTGCTTGGAAACACTGTCATGTGTGTTTCCTGTAGTCTCCACAGAGGACAGAATGCAGACATAAGGGTGTGTAAGTAGTGGCACACAGTACCGTATGGTACACAGGTAATGCTCATCTGTGTTGGCATACAGTGGTGCATTGTATGTTTGCCTGATGTGTGTGTGATTATGCCTGTACATTGGCTGCGATCATATGTGTGTTACAGGGTAAATGTGTGTATCCAGCAACATATATAGTCTGTTACAGCAGTATGCCACCTATAGTAACAACTGGACACATCTGTTAGGCAGGGCTATGGCATCAATGACTAGGGTGGTTGATTGGTACTACTGTACCTGTACTATACATCCATTGCAATGGATGACATCTCTGTTCATGCATCGGTGTGATATACACCCCTGTCTTGAGGCTATGCAATGTGTCACAAACAGTGTGTCGGGTACTGTTGTATAGTGGTGTGATATATAGAGTCTGCCAGGCAGTGTTAGTTAGTTGTGGCCTGAGAACCAATATGTGGTATTGAACGTGTGCAACCTCTGACAGCCAATAGGATGGTATATATGGCAGTAAAGTGATATCTGTGGGTAAAGGTGTAAAGTGTGACACAGGACACTCTCACACATATTGTTCATATCTTTTTCATCCAGATGGCCCACCACCGCAACCCAGTGTATACAGCGGAGGAGGAAGAGGTGATACGCAACAGCCTTTTGCAGCAGTACACAATGCTCTTCTCCAGAAGTGGCCAGCACCAGCAGGAGCGGACTGCACTGTGGCAGGAACTTGTTAGTCGGGTAAATGACATAGGCATGCATAACCGGACATATGAGCAGGTATGCCATCACTGCAGTGATATAATTACACAAGTCTGGCGGCATGCGTCTGATATCCAAAAACAGCAGCTTGCCACAGGTGGAGGGATGGCCATTCATCCCCCCTCACCAGAGCGGAGGAGCTGCTCCTAAGCATGGTGGCTCCTGGACAACAGCTACAACAACCACTGACATGTGTTGTAATGGAGGCCGGAGCCACCCAGCACATCCACCTAGAGCAAGCAGGTAACATGCCCAATCTGTAGACTACAGTTAACTGTATTGTTAGATTATGTGTACATGAGATGTGTACTGTGTGTTTAGCAGTTCAGCTGCCTAGTGTTGTGCAATACGGATAGTTTGAATAATATCCCTACACCTGCACCTGTGACTGTTGACTGTTGTTGTACTGCAGTTTAGCATACCCACTGTAGCAATGCCACAGTTGTGGCCACTGACGAACCCTCTCATATTCTCGTAGGTCCCTCTGGTGTGACGGCAAGGCAGCCGATCCATGCTGGTGAGTGTGTTATACCTGCAATGTTGGTAATGAAATATGCATGTCATAGGTGAGGTGTAGGCCATGTACACGTAACACACCTACGCATAATGCATGCCATGCATGTTTGCTGTGAGATGTTGCACAGCTCACTAATGTCAGTAGCTGCCTCAATGACATGCAATACACAGAGCATAACACACAGTTGTGGCAACCCCGTACTGCACATTGGATAGGCATAGTTGCAACACCTGTACACAACATAACACATTGATCACATGCAGTGCACAAAGTCATGCTACATATGGCGTAACCACACAGCCGCTGTAAGGTCACACGTCAGTATCCCACATGTCATCCACACACACATGACGTACCTCGGGGGTAGAGGCCTATCATGGGGCTGTGCAACACTCTTCAACACATAACAAAGTAATGTGAGGCAATGCTCCCTACTGGGCACCTCTTACACCCATGTACAAAGTGGCTGTGTAATAGTGAACGTATCCACGGCACTGCATTTCAGGTACAGCATGCTAGGCAGTGGTCTGTCGCACAGTAGTAGCCGTGAGTGACCACAAGATGCATGATGATGATGATGGCACATGGTACTACACCCCATCCGATTACAGTGACCACAGTACTACACATAGCAGTCTTTGCTGTGCACCTCATTGTTCTGTGTGTGCAAACATATGCACCTATACACACCATGCATATCATGTTGTGTGTGTGCTTACATATGCTGGTATACACATTTTGCACATCAGTCGTCATCTGTACAAAGAGTCACATATATGTCCTGGAATGCTATTGGGTGTATAGGTCACATGACACACATTGGGTATGTGTGGTGTTTAATGCTGCAGTCGTGTAGCATGCCATGTCGTGGCTGGCACTGATATATCTGCAATATGTGTCACACTCCCCATAACCACTGTACAATGTCCATGTCGAGCACTGACATTCCTTCACGTCTACATGCACCACTCATCCCATGTCTGTACATTGCATGCATTCGCTACACCTGTGCCCACTATTATGTGCTATGGACACAGACACTGTCATCAGACATGGCAATCTATGTGTCACACAGATAACACATGCAGCCATGGTATGTATGCCATTGAGTGATGGTGCACATGACATTGCAGAGCAGATAATACTTGCACAGCAATGTAGTGTCCATGTACACAGTCTGTTCCAGGGTGTACCCAATCACTGAACAACTACACACATGCATCAAAGCCATGTATAATGTCATTAGATAGGACTGTCTACACTTGCACTGCATGGTCTTGAGCAACACATATTCTGCATGCTGACATGTGTATGGTGACTGTTTGCCTTGTGATACTGTCACCCATCATCACCCACTATTGTGTATGTGTTGGATTGCTGGTGTGTGTGTATGTGCTATGGTGAGTAGTGTATTTATGTGCATGTGTGCATGTGTTCATGTGTGCATGTGTTCATGTGTTCATGTGTGCATGTGTGCATGTGTGCATGTGTTCATGTGTGCATGTGTTCATGTGTGCATGTATGCTAACATCACGTACAGATTGTAAAGTGTGTTTCCTGTCTTCCTTCCACAGGTGCTGAGTTAGGGGTGGCTGAATGCAGCAGGGAACCTGATGTCACCGCCACTGATAGTGGAGATGATGAGACATGTATTGTGGCACAGGAAGGTCTGACAGTGTCTGTCGTTGGTCCACCAATCGACACTACACAGCAGTCAACCCCATCTATGCGCACACTCATACTGCCAATACATCCCTCGTCACCAATGGCCTTAGCTGATGGACAGCATACATTTGGCATTGACCAGGAGAGTGTGGTACCTATGGCATGTGCATTCCCTCACAGCAGCCATAGCTGGATTACTGGAATGGTACCCCATAGGTGGATGTCCAGGGGTTCTCAGGCGAGCACCACTGGTCATATTGCCCCTGGCAGACGTGCCCCCAGAGGTATTACAACCTCCAGTATGTTCTTGGCTGTAATGCAGGCACAGGCACATATGGAACAGTACACCCGACAGGGACTAAGGGCGCAGAGGGCCCATTACACTGCTATCAATGACAGCATCCGTGACCTTGCTGGTGCCATCCGGAATTACACCGAGGTCATTGTTAGCCGGTGGAGGGAGACATTAGATGTCCTCCATGATGTCTTATCCATGAGTCAGGACTGTGCGGGACGGATGAGAAGCCGATGCGGACGCATGCCAGCAACAGCATCAGCTGGCAGTCGTGGATGGTCCACGGATCACAGCTGCTCCCGTAGTGGCAGTACCAGCCCTAGCAATGCTGGGGCTGGCCTGTCCATTGACCATCCTACTAGACCACATGCAAGTGGCACTGGCCAGTCCCAGCTGGGACATGGGTCCAGTCATCATACCTCTGCCTCTAATGACAGCACCCAGTCAGGGTTGGTACCCGATACTGCCCGTAGCACCCCTGCTAGGCACAAGTACTGTGTCCATGGCCAGAGACAGTGATCTGTACGGCCTAGCAGGTACAGTCTGTGGCTGTCCCATAACCACCCGTATATGGCAGCCACATGGTGGAGTTGTGTGCATGCAGACACACACACATTTACCATACAACTAGGGCTCACACATACACACACACACACATTACATCAATATTGGCCCATGCAGTACTGTTGTCCCTCACACACACACACACACACACACACACACACACACACACACACACACACACACACACACACACACACACACACAGACATGCCGATTGGATTGTTCAATGTCGGGCTCTGGCAGACCTACAACACACCCTGTGCATATGATGACACCTGTGCCACATCCTGTCATCTGTAACATTGATGCAGGAACAGGCTAACATGGTTCTGATGCACAGGGTGACATTATAGCAGTGTAGCAATAGTAGCAAGTTGACAACAGGAAAGTGTAATGATATCCTTGTAGGTATACCTGAGCAGGCATTATGCATCACAGCTGTGATAGTCATTGTAGCATTGTTTACACCAGTGTTAGTCCTGAGTATGTAATGTCCACCCATGTGCCACTTGGCTGAAGTGTACAGTGTTGCCAGCATGTGTTAGTGAGTGGACAGTATGTGTGTGATGTGTGCATTACAAATTAGCGGGTGTACATCTGTGAACATGGTGTGTGCACACTGTCTGCATATACGTGCATAGTGGACACGTGGGATGTGCGACTTACCATGTTCTACACATTGTTAACATATCATGGTATCTTTCAATGGCCAGTATGCATTCTACTACAGATATGTACTAACATGGGTACACATGTGTGTATGACATGGGTTGGCACTATGCTGTGGGTGATACTGTTGATATCTGTCAATGATCTACAGTCTTGTAGTATACACCATCTCAACAGCATGACTATAACCAGTCATTACGTAAACCACAAAAAACTGAACAAACTAAATAAAACAAAATATGAACTGAAACCAATGAGAGCGGTAGAGACCAGATTTAATTAGCGTTACAACGGATTAATAACACGCCGGGTAAAGACTGTGCTTCACCTTCATCAGAATACTGGATACAAAGTAACAACTATGAAATTCTACCCTTTTACAATGTCGCCAAAGTGTAATTAGAAACGTCACTTCCCTTATGAAAGTGGACATATTAAAAACCTGGCGTTCACTAACCTACACTTTAAATTCTTTATTATGCAAACTTGTACAAAACCATGTTTAAAAAATTAAAAATTGAAAACCTTTTCAAACATCTACAAATGGTAAAAATAGTTTACGCAAACAGATTATAAACAGCAACGCTATTACATCGCCTTTACTCGTTAAGCCTTAATCACTCAAGCAGTCAAAATATTCAATAGCAGTTTAGATAACATCATTGTCAATGTTGTAAAAACCTTGAGATCATTTATTAAGATTGTTTCTCTTAAGGTTTTAAGTCTTATTTGTATGCTCTATTTCGTGTATAGTCATCGTCAAGAAGAAACAGTGTTATCGATTAGAACGCTTGACATCAATTAAGTTAAATTTAAAATAATATTAATAATGTTAATTATAAGTGTATTAAATAATATTAAAAAATATTGAAAATTTAAGTCTTTATTGGTTTGTATTACATATGTTAAATAAATTGCTTAAATGTTTTAATAATTAAATTATTTTAAATGAACTATATTCTTTAAAATAACTATATTAATTAATAAATAATAACAATTAATAAGTATAAGTATAAGTTGTCAAATTTTCTACAAAAATGAATTGATCTACTACTATTCACGAATTTGTAAAAACTGAATTGATACTTTTTTTTGTAAATGTAAAACCTAAAAGAATGTGTATATAATATAACTTTAAGAACACTATAATCCTCCTTTTAGTTATATAAAAATTAATATAATATGTTATTTCTTATTGTCTTTTGAGAGCTAATAATTTAAGAATGCATTTAATAGATATGCATTCATTAAGTCCTGGATAGGCGCTTGCAGTGGTCCTAATCTGCCACATTAACTCATCTATCTCCAGGGTTAACTGCCAAGGACCATCTCTTGGGTCGTGTGTTCTTTGATGTAAAATGGCAAACTTAAAATTGTGGTTGGGATATTCAAGTATGTGCTTTGCTAAAGCGTTGTTGGTGTCCTTCTTACCTATGGCATACCTGTGCTCATAAATTCTTTGCTTGATTTTTCTCTCGGTTTTGCCTATATAGAAGGCCTTACATTGTTCGCATAATGCTGCATAGACAACTCCTTTACTTTCACAATTATACCTTCGATTTATTTTGTATGTCTTGTTGTTGATAACAACTTCTTTTGTTACAAGAATTGAGGTACATTGTGGGCAAGCGCCACATTTACTCATGCCTTTTGATGAAGTAAAATGTATTTCCTTCTTTTTTTCTAAGAGCATTTTCAGGTTATAGTTTCTTCTGTAAGTGATTTTGAATTGTGGCCCTAACTTGTTGTACAATACTGGATCTTCAGAAATTATTCTCCAGTTTTTGTTCATAATAGCTCTAATGAACATGTGATCACTAGAAAAAGTGCATAAAAAACTACTTTTATGGGGCTCATTTATGAGGGAGTTAATTTCTACCTGTTTTTCGTCGAATAAATTAATATTGGTGGTTCTTTCACTTAACAAAGGTGTAAAATAACCTGATAGTCTCTTGGCCCTAACTTCGTCCCTAATGTTGGCTACTAATTTAAAAGGATACGCTCTATTTCTAAACATACTCTCCAAATTCTCACATTCATGGTGAAAATCTGATAATGTTGTAATCATTCTTGCAGCTCTGACCATTTGGCCTTTAACTACTGCTTTTTTCTGATGGAAAGGATGGCAGCTGCTAAAGTGCAAAAAGGCATTGGAGTATGTAGGTTTCCTGTAAATCTTGCTAATATATCTCGAATTTAGTCTATCTTTGATGAGTAAGACGTCCAAAAAATTAATACTATTATCATTTGTGTTAAAAGTGAATTGCAAAAAATCAGTTAACTCCGTCATGCTTGAAATAAAAGAAGGGACTAGGCCTATTGGTCCCTTCCAAATCAAAAACATGTCATCCTGGTATCTAGTGTACCAGGAGACATGTTCTTTAAACATTGGATGAGTAAAAAGTAGAGTGTTTTCCCAGTGTGTCATGATTGCATTCGCCAAGGTCCCCCCACATGGGGAACCCATAGCTACACTGGATCTTTGCAGATACAACTCTCCTTCAAACATCATATAGTTATTAGACAATACTACCTCAAGCAATGTTTCAATTAAATAAATAGTGTTGTCTGTTGCCTTTTTAAAAAACAAGTAATCTCTAATCCATTCCATCCCTAAATGTTGAGGGATGACTGTGTAGAGGTCCTTGACATCTATAGTTAGAAAATGTGCCTCATCATGATATTCTACTTTATTAATACTATTTAGGAAGTTCCATGAATCTTTACAAATTTGAATTTCAGATTCAATAAAGGGCTTCAATAGTTTATCAACTTGTTTGGCGCAAGCGTATGTCACCGAACCCCTCCCATCTACGATGGGTCTGAATGGTGGGTTACTGATCGATTTATGTAATTTAGGGACACCAAAAAGTGCTGGCACTCTAGGTGCTATCATCAATAAATATTGGTACAAGTCTAAGTCAATGTATGCTTCTAAAAAAAGGTCTTCGAGTATGTTTTTAATTCGCTTATAGGCTATGTTGAGCTCATTAACTGAGACTTTGGTATAAACATCAGTATTTAAGTGTCTAATCATAGCTTTAACGTATGCCTCCTGGTTCATTAGGACTAAGCCACCGCCTTTATCTGGCTTCATTGCACGTATTTGACATATTTGCAAAAGATTAATTATTTCATATTCTGTTATTTTAGTGTTAATGTTGTTGTCAGACTGTTTTTCAGTAATCCTTTGCATGTCCCTAAAATCCATTTCACACATTCTTTCAAATAACCCCAGAGTGGGATGAAGTGCAGGATAAAATACACTAGAAACTCTTCCAGAATTAACTAAAGTTGTATTATTTCCTATTAAAGCATTCAAATTCAATTTGCGAACAAATAATTTTAAATCAATAATTGTTTTGACTAGGTCCATCTTTTTACTGGGAACAAAGGGAAGGCCTTTTGAAAAAAAGTCGACCCATTCTTGTTTAATATCTAATTCTGTAAAGTTGTAAAGACTAAAGTCACCTCCTGTGCTCTTAAGTATTGAGGGATTAGCATTTAGCGTGATACTGTTAATTATCTCCTCCTCTGTCTCCTCTTGTTCCTGGATGGATATTGTCTCTTGTTCGATTGATGGTTGTTCGATTGATGGTTGTTTTGGGAACCATTGCGATTCCTGTGAAAACCCTGAGATGACGTATCAGCATTATTATTTTGATTGCTATTAAAACTTTGTTGTTGATTGTTGGTATTAATCATCTCATTATTTCTGTTATTTTTATTACTATTTATTATTTTGCTGCGCCTCAGTGGTTGTACTTGTGGTTCATCCAGAATTAAACCATTGTTGATTTCATTGTCTATCAAATCTAAATTATTCTCATCAGTAAACCTAGTAGATTGATTAGAGACATTGGAAGTTCTTAAATGGAAAACTGGAGGCCTTGGCCCATGGGAAAACACTCTACTTTTTACTCATCCAATGTTTAAAGAACATGTCTCCTGGTACACTAGATACCAGGATGACATGTTTTTGATTTGGAAGGGACCAATAGGCCTAGTCCCTTCTTTTATTTCAAGCATGATGGAGTTAACTGATTTTTTGCAATTCACTTTTAACACAAATGATAATAGTATTATTTTTTGGACATCTTACTCATCAAAGATAGACTAAATTCGAGATATATTAGCAAGATTTACAGGAAACCTACATACTCCAATGCCTTTTTGCACTTTAGCAGCTGCCATCCTTTCCATCAGAAAAAAGCAGTAGTTAAAGGCCAAATGGTCAGAGCTGCAAGAATGATTACAACATTATCAGATTTTGACCATGAATGTGAGAATTTGGAGAGTATGTTTAGAAATAGAGCGTATCCTTTTAAATTAGTAGCCAACATTAGGGACGAAGTTAGGGCCAAGAGACTATCAGGTTATTTTACACCTTTGTTAAGTGAAAGAACCACCAATATTAATTTATTCGACGAAAAACAGGTAGAAATTAACTCCCTCATAAATGAGCCCCATAAAAGTAGTTTTTTATGCACTTTTTCTAGTGATCACATGTACATTAGAGGTATTATGAACAAAATGATAACCAAAAGCAGGGACCAATGGTGCAAAAACAACCAAGAAACGAAAGAAGGCACCACCAACCAGGAATGAACACAAACCAATAAAGGATCCAAAAACAGTTTATTCCACAAACGCTAGTACAGTTCCAACACGTTTTCGTCATAAACTTCCTCAGTGAAAGAAAAGCAACCACTGAACAACCCTATATATACACTAACCTATTAACATCAATTAAATCAATAAATTAATTCTTAAAACAGTTAATCAATTAGTTAATTATTCTAAAATGAACATTTTCACAAAGTAAAATTCGTACATTTAATAATTTAATTAAAACCACATCTAATAGTCACACCAATTTTTGAATTCATCCAAAACTTTTAATAAATAAAATAAAATAAAATAAAGTAAGAATAAAAACATTTGATTCAATCTTTTAACTTGTAATATAATGTGTTTGTCTCCAGCAAGTGGTGAAACTCAATATGGCATTTAAATTAGTAAAAAATGTATGTACATAATCTGTATAAAAGCTTGTAAGAATGAGTTTAAATGATTATTTTGAATTGACTTTAAATGAATGTTTTCACTACATCCTATATATATTAAATTAATGAAACAGTGAAAGAAGTTAAAGTTTGGCAGATCTAATTTTAAGTACAGGTGCAAGAGATACCATTTCATTAAGACCCAGAGGTCTACTAGAATCCAACACAAGTTGCCCATAAAGCTCCCTATACTCAACAAGTGTTTCCCACATACCACCCCTTGGACTCATCTCAACCACTTCCAAAATAAAAAATTGAAAGCCAGATGTTTTACAAGTGGTGGTGTGCTTGTATAGTGCATTTTTCTCATTTTTTGTTCTTATTTCATATAGATGCAGAGATCCTCTGCTTTAATTTCCTTTCACTTTTCCCAATGTAAAATGATTCACATACCTTGCAAGTTGCTATGTAAACAATCCCTTTGGTGTTACAGTTAGCATAAGTATTCAACATTAATTTCTTTTTCCTAGAATTTAAATAAATAAAGTCTCCTGTTGATAAAAATGTACAATAATTGCAACACCCACATTTATATAAACCCTTCTTCTCTTTTTTACCACTCAATATATTACCTTGATCTGAGCCCCTCTCTAATATATTTTTAATGGTGTTATTATACTTTTATACAGATTATGTACATACATTTTTTATTAATTTAAATGCCATATTTAGTTTCACCACTTGATGGAGACAAACACATTATATTACAAGTTAAAAGATTGTCTGAATCAAATGTTTTTATTCTTTATTTTATTTTATTTTATTTATTAAAAGTTTTGGATGAATTCTAAAATTGGTGTGACTATTAGATGTGGTTTTAATTAAATTATTAAATGTACGAATTTTACTTTGTGAAAATGTTCATTTTAGAATAATTAACTAATTGATTAACTGTTTTAAGAATTGATTTATTGATTTAATTGATGTTAATAGGTTTGTGTATATATAGGGTTGTTCAGTGGTTGCTTTTCATTCACTGAGGAAGTCGATGACGAAAACGTGTTGGAACTGTACTAGCGTTTGTGGAATAAACTGTTTTTGGATCCTTTATTGGTTCGTGTTCATTCCTGGTTGGTGGTGCCTTCTTTCGTATTATGAACAAAAACTGGAGAATAATTTCTGTAGATCCAGTATTGTACAACAAGTTAGGGCCACAATTCAAAATCACTTACAGAAGAAACTATAACCTGAAAATGCTCTTAGAAAAAAAGAAGGAAATACATTTTACTTCATCAAAAGGCATGAGTAAATGTGGCGCTTGCCCACAATGTACCTCAATTCTTGTAACAAAAGAAGTTGTTATCAACAACAAGACATACAAAATAAATCGAAGGTATAATTGTGAAAGTAAAGGAGTTGTCTATGCAGCATTATGCGAACAATGTAAAGCCTTCTATATAGGCAAAACCGAGAGAAAAATCAAGCAAAAAATGTATGAGCACAGGTATGCCATAGGTAAGAAGGACACCAACAACGCTTTAGCAAAGCACATACTTGAATATCCCAACCACAATTTTAAGTTTGCCATTTTACATCAAAGAACACACAACCCAAGAGGTGGTCCTTGGCAGTTAACCCTGGAGATAGATGAGTTAATGTGGCAGATAAGGACCACTGCAAGCGCCTATCCAGGACTTAACGAATACATATCTATTAAATGCATTCTTAAATTATTAGCTCTCAAAAGACAATAAGAAATAACATATTATATTAATTTTTATATAACTAAAAGGAGGATTATAGTGTTCTTAAAGTTATATTATATACACATTTTTTAGGTTTTACATTTACAAAAAAAAAGTATCAATTCAGTTTTTACAAATTCGTGAATAGTAGTAGATCAATTCATTTTTGTAGAAAATTTGACAACTTATACTTATACTTATTAATTGTTATTATTTATTAATATAGTTATTTTAAAGAATATAGTTCATTTAAAATAATTTAATTATTAAAACATTTAAGCAATCTATTTAACATATGTAATACAAACCAATAAAGACTTAAATTTTCAATATTTTTTAATATTATTTAATACACTTATAATTAACATTATTAATATTATTTTAAATTTAACTTAATTGATGTCAAGCGTTCTAATCGATAACACTGTTTCTTCTTGATGATGACTATACACGAAATAGAGCATACAAATAAGACTTAAAACCTTAAGAGAAACAATCTTAATAAATGATCTAAAGGTTTTTACAACATTGACAATGATGTTATCTAAAGTGCTATTGAATATTTTGACTGCTTGAGTGATTAGGGCTTAACGAGTAAAGGCGATGTAATAGCGTTGCTGTTTATGATCTGTTTGCGTAAACTATTTTTACCATTTGTAGATGTTTGAAAAGGTTTTCAATTTTTAATTTTTTAAACATGGTTTTGTACAAGTTTGCATAATGAAGAATTTAAAGTGTAGGTTAGTGAACACCAGGTTTTTAATATGTCCACTTTCATAAGGGAAGTGACGTTTCTAATTACACTTTGGCAACATTGTAAGAGGGTAGAATTTCATAGTTGTTACTTTGTATCCAGTATTCTGATGAAGGTGAAGCACAGTCTTTACCGAAAGCGTGGTATTTATTAATCCATTGTAACGCTAATTAAATCTGGTCTCTACCGCTCTCATTGGTTTCAGTTCATATTTTGTTTTATATAACCAATCATTAGATGATGTCTGACAAATGACTCACAGTTGTAGGGAACTCAGTAACAGTTGGATCCTCCCAGTACTATACAATAACATTAACCAGTGGTATTGACTGCCACACGTTCCTGGGACCACACCTGTGTGGCATATAGCCCTCTTAGGTACATGCAAATACACTGGGGATATGTCCATCAACATCTGGAAATGCATGCATTGGCCTACACTGCATTCCCTGGATGGGACGCATATCCTACACAAGGGTATCATACAGACAGATACCTGTTGTCCAATACATGCTGTATAGCAGTAAGCCGTCTATGGCATATTCATCCACATTTACTATACATACTATCCCAACAGTACCACGTAGATGCTAGCCCTCAACATGTATGTTGGGTACCAATGTGTACAGACAGACATGTGTTATGTCATCTGTCCCTTGGTATCCACATATCCATAGGTATTGTGGGGTCCCTTGGTGTTTCACATAACACATTAGGGGCCTGCATGCATATCCGCAGGGCTGGTGTACACCTATAATGACTGTCCATTATTGCCAGTCGTTGTTGTGTACGAACATGTCTGACATATACCCCGGCAATTACCCTCACTCACACTACTCTATAGTACCTGTCATGGATGTGTGTGGCAGAGATGTCCTTGGCCATGGATCACTACATTGGCCCGGCTTGACACAGACATACATATGTGACCTATGATTTGTGAAGCAGTGGCACAATCTGTCGAAGGTTACAAATGTATTCATGTCGTATGCAGGCTTCACACCTATGTACTGATTTAGGTCACATGTACACATATTTATTTGACACGCAGATACCTGATGTGTGCAATGCACATACTGTTTGAAACATTTGTCATACCGTAGTAAAAGCAAAACCCACACTGTGTTGACCACCTGTGGCACACACACACACACACACACACACACACTTGGCGTTTGCAGGACTCAAACCCCTACCTAACTATGTTATGATATTAGAGAGATATGCATTAACATGGCACGCTATATGCATTACTAGGTGGTTTATGTTCTCCTTGAATATTTGTAGGATGCTGACATCATCGGACTTTCCAAAGAGGGATGTACCTCTTTTAATGTGTTTTCCCAGTCTCCAAAAAGGCTACTCTTCTCAATGGAAACCACACACATACACATCCCCCCACACACTTGGTGTTTGCAGGACTCAAACCCCTACCTAACTATGTCATGATACTAGAGAGATACACATTAACACGGCACGCTATATGCTTTACTGGGTGATTTCTGTTCTCCTGGTATATTTGTAGGATGATGACATCATCAGACTGGACATGGTAATGTGTGTACACATTGTTTTGCAATCCCAGGAATGATCCATGTAGGTTGGCAGGTATCAACAGCTTGTACAGGACCCCGTGACTCTCACCTTGTGTGATCTATCTGTGGACATATTGACATCCCTACATATGTCAACACATATCTATGCACAGATTGTTGATTTTGTACATACGACATGTGTCTGTGATGTTGATGAAGAGCTGTTCAAAGTCTATGTGGGACATGTGTAGCTCTGTTCCATGATGTATGTCCTGGGTGGCTGCCTTGCAGATGGTGTACCATGTTTGGGGACCATGATCTGCACATGAACATACCACAGTTGGTAGGGTTGTGTGTTTGTCGGTTTCCAATAGCTCTGTTTATCACGTCTGCCATAATGCACTCCATGGCCTTGCAGATCAGACTTTATAGGCTTACTGGACTATACTTCCCATGGTGTGTTGTGCACCCACACATGTGAGGAGTGCCTTATGTTGCTTTAACACATTCTACGGTTCCAGGTCCTGTGGAGTGGGTGAGGCTCAACAGACTGTTCAGGTGCAGGGTCTGTTTGTTCTGTAGTGCATGCATGACACATATTAGGAAACAATGTAATCCAGTTGCTGCCATTATTTTGGCTTTGGGAGGAGCTGTTCAGCCATTCTACATGTGATATCTCCTGGTATGATGTCAGGGACTATCGTCTGTGGGAGGTGGGTATGTATACATGGGCCTGTCTGATAGGATGTTGGCAATGTCAGTAAGGTACAGTTGTCCCTGACTCAGCACATATATGCGTGTACATTACTATTTATTACATAGCTGAAGGACATGTCATGAATCTCAGTCTGGACTCCTTCTTAGCCACTCTTTACAAAACACCAACAAACCTGAGCACTAATCCCAGTTATACTCTTTTACAGACTTAACACCCTACTGATCCTTTGTGCTCAGGCTACAGAGTATGTCATCATAATACACTGGCATGTCCAGGGGTCGGTTTAATGTGTACTCTCCAGTCCAGCTAGTGAATTTTGTGGTTATGACACAATGTCACATCTGCCTCATGTACACAGATGACCCTCTCCTCCTCACATCACACTCACATATATGTGGGAGATGTAACAATATTGACATACAGGACGCTGAGCTCTCTCGACCCATGACTGGCATAGTCTATCAGGTGGTGAGGGTGACCACACACACCACATATCACTCTCACATACACCGATAGTGACAGCACACAAACCACATTATCACACATACACATATTCGGAGGCTCTACATACACTCTGCCTAAGCAGCAGAGACCTCCACAGCAGACACACATACAACTGCTACCCCACTACAATGCCCACATGTCACACAGTTCACAATGTCAGTGTGCCACACAGTCACTGCCCTTTGGGCTAAACAACACACCTGATACACTTGTTATAGGTGACACAATGTCAAACACACTGTCGTCCCACTCACCAGGCCAAACAAGGGAATAGTCACTTTGAGCTGTCTCTCAGGTGCCAGGATCCGCCACATGATACATGCACTTATGTCACTCCAAAGCAAGTCCAGGACTGGCTCCATCATTGTCCAAGCTGGTGCATAAAACCTCAGACGTTCCTCCCTGGACCACATGACATGAAACATATTGATCATATAGCCCAGCCCAGTATTACTCTGACCTTGTCTAGCATCTTGCACTCACCAAGTATGATGTCACAGTATACCAACACACTGATCACGTTTAACAGTTGGCTAACATATTGGTGTTATTCAAAGGGGATACAGTGTCTGTCACCCTGGGGTGACATGCTCGACATGCCACATATCTTCCCTATGGACAGCTTGCACCTGTCACCCTTGGACCTTTGAATACTGGCTAGGGTACTTGCTGCCACCATAGTGCCTTATTTAAGTGGGGCTCAAAGGACAGAACCACCTCCATAGACATTACAGAGTACACGACATTGAGGGTAATGCTGCTCAACACCAGATGTATTGCCCACAAATTGCGCCCACTCAGGGATCTCCTCAGTATGGAGGATAGCAATATCTGTGCACTAACAGACTCATGGTTCAGGCTCCCACATGCACACCAGCACTACCAGGTTGTATGTCGTACCATGCTTTCTGACCACATAACTCAGAATGGCCAACACAATTAGGGTGTATCCATATACATCACAGATACACATACCTCCGGGTTGGTAGCACTGCACAAAGCATCACAGACCATACATATGCACCTAACATTGTGCAAATCGGCCTTTTGGTTTGTTGCCTGCTACAGACCACACTTCCCAACTCAGCTACCCCACTCAGCTTTCCTTGGAACATTGGACAATATCAAGGTCTCCCCAAACACCATTATATTGGGTGACGTCAAATACCCACACATTGACTGTGGATAGTACTCAGGCCACAACACCCTCGACCAACAGTTGCTACTATTTCTACACTCATATGCTATGGCACAACCAGTCACCACACCCACACGAGGGGACAACATATTGGACATGATCATCACTGACATGGGGACTCTATGTGCCTCACCTGCGATATACCCCTCATTGCTAAGGGCAGAACATACTTTATCTCACTGGACATCCATATCCCGTCCCCACACCCTTCCTGGGTAATGTTGGTGAACTTCCCATAGGAAAATGTCACACTCCTCCAAACCACGGTGGTATCCTTCAGAGACCCTGGGTCAGTGGTAAGTATGGCTCAGACTGCTGTATCCTTTACATACACATTCTATGGACACCTAGTGGACCGCATGGATCGTTACATCCAAAATAACAACTGGACTCATTCCTGCAATGGCAGTGGACCTGTGTGGTAGACCCCAGCCATTCATACGCTTTACAACAAATGGAGGAAACTACTACATGATAGAGCACAATCCCAGACAGGGAAAGCAGCTGTGATCTGTACTAGCAGACAGCTACAATCACTTGGGTAATTATGTCAGGCACGCTTCTAACAGACAATTGCACTAGACACGTCGGACACTCACAAGGCCTTCTTCAGTTGATTCAGGTACCTGGCTGGACACTCACTGGCATGCTGTGTGTTACTGCATACTGACTACACATACCCTGAACCCACTGACATTGCCATCATCCTGGCAAACAGGTTCAGTCCAGATGTGTCCCCCACATCCCCCCTAAGGTGGTACTGTTCATACCAACAGAGTGTAACCTCCCAGACATCACGAGTAAACAGGTGAGTGCTGCCCCCCCCACAGCAGACATCACAGCATCAGTGGGACCAGACGATGTCCCTGCCTGTGTTGTACACAGCCTTCATGACAGACATAACACTCACATTATGTCACTGTTCAACATAAGAGTTACTGCAGCATATGTACCCATGGAATGGCGAACAGCGATAGTGGTCCCACTCCACTGATTACTGCCACAACAGACCACAGGCAATATTGGCCTAAAAGGCTAATTAGCCTGTTCTGCAAAGCTATGGGGTGTATTGTAATGGGACTCATGCACATAGACATGGGAAACCTACAGACACTGGGTCCTACACATTACAGCATTGTTGTGGGCAGATCTTGCCTGTTGGACCTGTTCATATTCTTTCAACAGTTACCAGGTCCATCAGTGTTGGGATGGTTGTCCACACAGCCTGCCTGGACCTTGCACAACCCTTCAACACAATACCCCACTCGGCCATTATGCATAGGCTCCGCAGCATCAATATCGACACATATCTGACACGATGGATTGCTACCTGGATCAGGGATAGCACCCACATGCCCAGTGTTGCAGGTGCCATGTCTGACTATACACCCATGACACATGGCATCCCACAAGGCTCAGTCCTGGGACCACTCTTGTTCAGTATATATTTGTGTGATGTACAGGCTATCACAGGAGGGCTATGGCTGCCCATGTTCACAGATGACTGCAAACTGGGTGCCATAATCAGTTCTCCTGCTGGCACATACATACTCATACAGGGTCTCACAGAGATAGGTTGAATGGTGCCTGAGCCATGGCCCACGGCTACATGCCATTAGTTGCATAGTCATCCCCTTTGAGAATGACAAAATGCCCACACATTACCACATAGGTTGTGATCCATTACGTACAGTAGTGGCTGTTACGGTTTTGGGGACACAACCTGTTCGTACTCTCGCCTTTGACAATCCTATTGCCATAGTGGTTAGACAGTGTGGGGGGCTGTTTGGCCCAGGCCTATGCTGGTCCTGCTGCAGCTGTTTTCACAGGATCATATTATGTAGCATAGCACATACCATGACAATCTGGGTACATGTAGTTGGTGAGTACTGCAAGGCTCCACCAGATGTGTCCAGGCACCGGAACTGTGACTTGAGCAGCCCAAACACACGCTCGATTACATTTCATGTTTGTTTGTGTGCCTCATTATGGCATTCCTGTTCAGGTGTGTGTGCATTTCTGATGGGTGTCATCAGCCACGGCTCTAGTGCATAGCCAGCATCCCCCACTAGGTGACCATGTGGGATGTCCCCATTGGCAAATGTCTGGTACAGCTGCGTCAGATGCCAGATATGAGAATCATGGTAGCTTCCAGGGCAGCCAGCACAAACATTTAGTATTATGCCCTGGGCATCACACACGACCTGGCAGTTGATGGAGGGGAAGCCCTTGCGGTTGAAGTAGACCCTACCCCGCTCACCGACTGGTGCTTTGATGTGAATGTGCGTGCAGTCTGTTGCACCCACTACCTCAGGGTATTTCGCTATTTGCTGGAAGAGACACATATTGCTAGCCAATTCCTCACGGGAATTGGGGAAATATACATGATCACTGACATGTGCTGACATGGCATCCAGGAACTGGTGCAGTACCCTGGATGCTGATGTCTGTGATATCCTCATCATATCACCAGTTGGTCTCTGGAAGGTACCTGTTGCTAATATTCTTAGGCCAACACATACCTTAGTTTCCACTGGGATGGGTTTCCATCTGTTGGTTCTGTGTGTGAGGCGTGGCCTGCACAGCTCAACAATTTGTTGCAAGAGGTCTCTGTCCACTCTATAGCGCTCCACTATCTCCAGCTCATGTAGCCCCTGGTAGGTAACCGTGGGCCTGTACACTCTTCTCCGTCTCCTCACTGTGGGTTGTCCAGCAGCATTTGCATTATCACCACCCTCAGCATGTTGCATATGTCACCTTATAAGCAATGGCAGCCCCTAACATTTCTTTGTCTCAGTGAAGCTTTTTCAGTTTTCACTTCTATTAGCTTACTGCAGTGTTGCAGTGTCTCTTAAGAGAAACATAATGGACTGTTGTTTGCAGAGTTTTAAGTGCTGGGCTGGGCTTGTGTTCTGCCTGGGTAATTGCCTCTTCTGATTGTTTTCACCTGCTAGCTCTGCTAGTACTCCCTGGTAACTTCCCACTATTTGGTGTGCTTCCTTTTTCCTTTCTGTTTCCTTGGGGGGGAGCGCCGCGCACATAAGCGCAAACACATGCACAGCAGCCAACACACGCGCACACATGCTTACACGGACTAAACCTTGCTTATTCTTGTTAAAACGCGTGCACACCGGCGCAAACGCGCTTACAACTGTTTACACAGCCTTACATATGCTTACTCAAGCCTACATGCACGCACACACGCTAACACGTGCGCACACTGTCTTACTCGGGTTTACTGGTGCGCACACGTGCGCATGCAAGCTCAGCAAGAAACTTTGATGTTATCCATGGCATACACCTAAAATTTCTTGACTTTACCTGGCCTACCTGTTGACACACCTCTTTCACTATTATGTGAATGTAAGTTGACACATGACACTCTGCTCCAATGAGCTTCACTCCTTTCATACATACCTCCCTCGTGATGTCACCTATCTTCTACTCTGTTACACCCCTTATCCTACTCCTACACTCCACTGACTGTGCTCATTTGCTATGTAAACTTGCGATTCACTATCCTAACTCTCATTTGCATAAGATTGCCTACTAATGCTTAGTTACATCTCTTAGACTGAGCTACCCCCTTAGCAACCTCTTTAGCTATAAAATCCACATTTGTGGATCTTAATTATTAATTTTCTGCTTTTAGGGTGCGGCGCGTTTGTGAGGCGCTGTGCTATGGTTAAACCCCGGAGATCGGGATAAAAAAAGTTATTTTATTTTTAATTTGCATCCCTTCCCGTTGCCAATGGCCAGATTTGTGGCCATTGGCATGCTTCTTCCTGTACATGCATGCTTTATTTCCAGCTGACACGGCTCCGTTTTGCTATTTGCAGAACCGTACTCAGTTATCAACTGAGTACGTTTCTGCAAGTAACACTACTCCTACTCGGACAGGTTCGGGTTTCCTGGATCAGAAATTTACCTCATTTGCATAGCTTTCACCTGCAATTGAGGTAATTTGCATATCCCAGCCCTGTCCGTGTAGGACTAGTTTAGATATCTCAGTTGCACTCCCCTACTGGCTGTTCCTGGATCACTCGGCGGACATGTTGGCTGCATGGAGTCTTACTCTACTCTAAGACTCCGTGCAAGCCTTTGTGAATCCGGCCCTAAGTCTTGAACCTGCAGTACAACCCCCCTCCCCATATGTGGGGCTATTTTTGAAATTGTCACACACATTAATCTGATTTTTTTAAAATCTTATCAGGGATGTTTTATTTATGCAATATTTCAGTCCTGTAAGTCAGAACAATTCTGAAATTCACTGTAGATGCAGAATTATTCTTTTATGTCTATCATATATTTCTCCAAGGGAAGACAACTCACAAACAAAATTCCTGCACAACTGAAATAGGGTTTCCACCTGAATGTGATGCCATGAGCCCAGGTTCATTAGTGTCAATTAGGGTGGCGCTTTTAGCAGGGTGTGGTGGCACTTAGTGCACTGTTGCATACTCTACCATTTTGGGGATATGGATAACAAATTAATACATAGGGTCACAATCACCCTACTGAGGGTTAAAGAGGAACAAAGTACCCTTCTGTTTGCAGCATTAAGAGCACTCAGTAGGGAATGTGGCAGATGGCTTACTTCCAGTAAAGCATGCATATATCTGATGTTTGCTACATGTCCCTGTGTAGGGCTATATATAGAAACCCACCAGATGGTGGATGATAGCCCCAGTTTACTGTGCTGATCCTGGTCTGTTACTGGGCTAAGAACTCCCCTGGTATAAAAAGACTCTAGCATGAGAAATACTAGTTTGCCAAGGGGAGTGAAAGAAACTAGCACTAAATGGCTAAGATATCAGAGACAAAAAATGAGTTATCAGCCAAAAAAAAAATGTTTCCAATCATGTCTAGGAAATGCAAAGAAAGAAATAAGTTGACCAGAGTCAATAAATCCAGATAGAAAGATATGAATCAAACTGGAGTCCCATGACTGTACCACTCTTAAGTTATAGTTCATTACCTTGATCAAGAAAACCCACATATCTGAGAGTAACAATAAAAGGTGTCATTAAGAATTCAAAAAAGCCTTGAATTATTTGTGTTATCAGAATCCAGCTGAAGCTCCGACTTTATTGTTTGATTTAGAAAAAAAAAAAACAAAAACAAAAAAAAGAGCAATTAATGAGTGTAGAACTCTACTTCTTTTGTGCATGAAAAGTTTAATGGTGGAACTACCTTGTGTGTGCTGCTTATTAATTAAATATTTTTGTTTGGAAGGAAACGTAATATATATGTGTAAAGTAAGGGTCCCTTATGAAGGTGCTACATGTGTAAGAACTTGGTCTGTTTAGCTTCAACTGCCATCCCCACCCCCATCTCCTCAGGCAATATGTACAATAAATCTGAAGTGACTCTTGTTTGTAGTTATTCCTGTATAATTAAAATACCAGACCACATGGAGAGAAATCCTGTCAAACCTGTATAGTAGCTCCCTGGTGATGTTTGTGACAGAGGAACTAGATAAGACTGCCTTATACTTTCCACAACTGAACAGGTGACGGTGCCTTATTACGTGGGTTGGGGCATTGTGGGAATAATGATGGCACAGAAAAGAAAGAGAAGGGGCAGCAGACCTTAAGAGAGAGAGAGAAAGAAAAAACGTGATAGAGCATTGCCAAGGGCATTTTCTTTGCTGTGGCTGTTTAGTCAAGGTAAGATGCTTTCTGATGGCTCTGAAATATGTTGTTGTCTTTTAAAAAATGAAAAGTGACTTCAGCGTGAGTCACAGTACAAAATGCTGCATGCTGCTCAGTTTGTATGGGGTGCACTGGCAAAACAATGGGAAGGAAGAGAATATAGATTTTGGAATACTGAAAATGGAAGTGACGCACAGGTACCAGCAGGGGGAGCTCTCTTTTAAATGTGGACAGGGATCACTGCTGGAGCATTTGAAGATGGGTTACCAGGACTGAAAATGAATAAAACATAGCAGTAGAAGGTTCCCTGTGGGGCTTCAGCAGAGGGTCTTTTCAGCTGACTTGGGGCTGAGGTCTAGTAACTGTGAAGCAGGACAGCAGCCTCTGAGGCAGTGAGGGTAGTAACTAAGAAACCTGTTTAAGGCGCTGTTTGAGATGTTAAGACTGATGCGATGATAAGGCTGGGTTTCTTGGAAAGATACAAGGAATCAAATGGTCTTATGGCTAATAGCAGAAATGCTTCCAGTGGCTTGCTTGGGCACTGAACAAATTACTTAGAAATGCATTATCAGATATAATTGCTAGCCTGACAATGAGGACCACTTTTATCAGTTTCTGCATTAATTAGTGCACTTATTTAATATTTTGTTTCCCCAACCTACGAACTATAGATTTTGAACTAATATGTGTTTTAAGATTTTTGGATTTGCCAGTGTCTTACAGATATAAAATTACAATAGACAGGATGGTTTGTTACCATCAAAAATCTTGGTTCTAACCTGTTTTAGTCAAATAACTGAGCGGAAATGATTTGGTCTTGGCTCTGATGTGATGTAGCTAAAAGTGTAATAGGTAATTCTGCTCAGTCTTACCGATCAATGAAAGAATTTATAATAGAAGGCACTAAAGGAAATATTTTGGGTAGATTTTTAGCTGCAATGTGCAGCAGTGAACTTTGCATACTGTTATACTTTTTGTAAAAAAACCTCTGCTCACAGATGGAGTTTTGAAACGAAAACATCCATTAATGGAACAAATATACTGCAGGCTTAATGAGGTATTGTACAAGTATCAGTCTATCCTTAGACATGTGATTTGGGGTGGAACACTGACCCCAATGGAACATGCTCAGGCTCAACCAGGGGTACAAAGAAGAAAATACAGAGTACAACATAGCAATATAGGTAATGCAAAACTGAGCAAACATTTTAGTAAAAGTTTTCGTTTGTATACAGACACACACAAACACACCATCTATCTGTCTATGATTATCTATCTATCTCTAATAACTGTAGTGAGGTACTATTAATGCAATCATAGTGAGGAAATGTACCAAACTTGAAACAATATATATAGTTTAATAAAAAACTTGCTTAAACAATTTCTACTGCTGGGAGGGGTGGGGTGTGCTGTGTGTGTGGGGCTGCTGTGTGTGTGTGGGGGTGGGGGGCAATTCATTACCCTGTGTAGGGTCCCATTTGACCATGCTCCAGCTCTGAGTAATATGGAGTAGTACAGCCATCTGACATGACTGATGGTGATTAGTTAAAACAGTAGCATAGCCATGTCTACCAACTAAACTAATGCTCACACAAAATTCTGGGATCTAGATAAATGTTTCTCCTTCAGTTCTCCATGCACAGTCAGTCACTGTATGTCACTGTATGTAGGACTTAATCTGAAAAATCGCGAGGTGCTGGACAATGAATGGGATAGGCAGTAAGTGTATGAAGGTAACAGAGGTACTGTAGTAAATAACTTATAATGTAGTAGTTACTTGCATATAACTTATAATGTATTAGTTAAATGCATATAACTGATAATGTAGTAGTTACTTGCATATAACTTATAATGTACTAGTTAAATGCATATAACTTATAATGTACTAGTTAAATGCATATAACTGATAATGTAGTAGTTAAATGCATATAACTTATAATGTACTAGTTAAATGCATATAAGTTATAATGTAGTAGTTAAATGCATTTAACTTATAATGTACTAGTTAAATGCATTTAACTTATAATGTACTAGTTAAATGCATATGACTTCTAAAGCAGTAGTTAAATGCATATAACTTATAATACAGTAGTTAAATGCATATAACTTATACTAGTTAAATGCATGTAACTTGTAATGTAGTATATGCATGTAACTTACAATGCAGTAGTTAAATGCATATAATTTATAAAATACTAGTTAAATGCATATTTTTTAATGTATTAGTTAAATGCATATAACTTATAACATAGTAGTTAAATACATACAGTATAACTTAGTTAAAGGCATATTTTATAATACACTAGTTAAATGCATATAACTTTTAATGTACTGGTTAAATGCCTATAAGTTATAATCTAGTATAAATGCATTTAACTTATAATGTATTAGTTAAATGCTTATAACATTGACTCCCTTCAAGAGGAATCTTGATGAGTGGATGGGAGATCGTAGGTTTACCCCGGGTATCACTTCTGTGTCACTGTTAGACAGAGGCACAGTATACTAACCTCGAAAAAGGGCATAGCAAAATACATTTAAAATGGGTGGCGAAAGCCAAACACATTCTGGCTAGGCTTATAAATGCCCTAGGGCAGATAGCCTAGTATGAACCTATGAACCTATGAACCTATGTCTAATGTAGTAGCTAAATGCATATAACTTCCAATACAGTAGTTAAATGCATATAACTTATACTTGTTAAATGCATATAAGTTCTAATGTATTAGTTAAATGCATATCATTTCTAATGCACTAGTTAAATGAATATAACTTATAATTTAGTAGTTAAATGCATATAATTTATAATGTACTAGTTTAATGCTTACAACTTCTAATGTAGTAGTTAAATGCATATGATTTATAATGTAGTAGGGGAGTGCATTTCCACTTGGGTTTAAAAGGAACAACGCAAACTAAATTAAAATTTTAGTAAAGCGTTTAATCCAAATTATTTCACAATAACATGAGAAAGACATAGCAAGTTAAGTACAAATAAGTAATAAGTCTTAAATTACAATATAGCATTAGCCTATAACACAATATAGAACTACTTGTTTAAAAACTGATGTACATTAAATGCTGAAGTGAACATTAATTAACATGATAAGTGTACTTATTTACCAATAAGTCTGTGCAGATTAATAGAAGGCCAAATGTCTTTGAAAGCTAATAAAATATGATCAAATGTATGTAAAGACTAGTCAAATGATTAACAGGACACAATGCACTGTTTTGCATGGTCAGTTACTGCATGCTGCAGACTTAAATAAGTATAACAAGCACTACAATGTAACTTCAGCATTAAATAATTATCCACAAAAATGCAAACAGGTTACAAAACAAGATGTTCCTAAAATGTTTCAAAAAGATAAAAGGACTGTCACACTATCCAACAAATCTGCTCTAAATATTTACAGTATGGAGGTCCACCAATCAATCAATGAATGAATCAATCAAACCAGATAAGCCTAAATTCAGACAATCGGCAGTCACATTCCCAAGAAATTCAAGAATGTAACAGCAGTCTAAGAAAGTATATCTATACAGTACAGATATAGAACTATGAGAGTGCGGATTGATGCAGAATCCACCAACTCAAGTGAAAAAAATGTAGTATGTGATCACTACAGGTTACAATGTATCAAATCATAGTAAAGCATATAAGAGAGACAGACCAACTGCACCAGTAAAAGTGCAGCGTATGATGTAACAATGTATTTTCATGGTACTTCATAAGATCAATCACTCCTTTCATCTGCTCTGTCAGATGAAAAAATAATTAGATTGAGATCAGTCACTCCCTTTATGTGCTCTGTCAGATTAAAGTTAATTAGAGTGTTTCTTTTTGTGTTTAAAACCTGTTGATCATTGTTGGTAACAATGGTGGAATTACTGCCCAATTGCGTGATGCCATAATCGCAACCGAAAATAAATGTTTCTTAGGTTCATGGGTTCATAGGTGTTTACTAGGCTAATGACCACAAGGCACTTTTTAAGCCTAGCCATGCATCTCAAATCTCTGACAAGTTCTGATACCTTTGATAAGTGTAAGCAGGAGCTTGGGAGATGAACCATTTACAAGCAGGGGCCTGGGAGATGAACCATTTACAGACTGCCTGTGTCCTTTATAGACATAGGTGCCAAACCAGGGATGAATTTCCTGTTTCTCATCCAGTTGTCCAAGTTACACTTGAACTGAGTTAGGGAGGAACTCTGCTTCACATTGATGGGGAGCCTGTTCCAGAGATGGGATAGTCTCTGGGATACATATCTGTCTCTCCAGCAGGTCCTATTTATATATCACAGGCAAGGTTTAAGTCTTCTGAATGGGTAATTCTGGTGATGTATGTTTTTTGGATATGCAGGAAGTCCATCAGGATGGGGTTTGATAATCCCCATATGCCAGGCACAGATCTCCCCTCAAAAGCCTGTAGGAGACAGAATATAGGGATATGACCTTAAGGTGGTCTGTATAGGACATTTTACTTATGCCTTGTATTATTTTAGTGAGGAACCTCTGTGAATGTTCCAATTGTTGGCAATGCCTGGTTAGGTACATACCAAAGAGGGCATTAGGTGCAATAAATGCCAAATACTGTGGAACAAAGACTTCCTTATAGGTTCATAGGTTCATAGGTAGGTACTAGGCTATCGGCCCAAGGGCCTATGTAAGCCTAGCCAACAAGGTTCCTGGCTTACGCCACTCAAGAAGTTATTTTCCTGTGCCACTGTCGAGCAGAGACACAGAAGTCATCCCTGGGGTGTATTTCCTATTTCCCATACACTCATCAAGATTTTTCTTGAAGAGTGCTAATGAAGACCTTTGCTTGACATAGATGGGTAGCCTGTTCCAGAGTATGGGAAGTCTCTGGGACAGGAATCTATCCCTCCAGCATGCCCTGTTTATTGTGGTAACAAGGTTTAGGTCTCTAGAGCATGTAGCTTGGAGGGATTGGGATTTCTTTAGGTGTAGCATGTCCAACAGCTCTGGGTGTGACATAGCTTTATATGTTAGGCAGAGATCACCTCGGAGTAGGCGATATGCTACAGAGTAAAGCTGGAGTTTTTGAGGCGGTCAGTGTAGGGCATTTGTTTGAGGCCAGTAATCCTCTTTGTGAGGTACTTCTGTGGCCTTTCTAGCTGCTGCAGATGTCTTGTGAGGTACATTCCAAAAAGGGCGTTGTACTCTATAATGAGTGTCAAGTAGAGGGGAACAATGACCTCTTTTTTCCTGGATGAGAACCCTTTTATGATGAGGTGTACCACATAGAAGGACTTCCTGACTACTGTGGCAATGTGACTATCAAAGGAGAGACTACTGTCCACCTGGGTCCCAAGGTCTCTTATCACACATTAAATAGTCCTATTTAATGTGTGATAAGAGACCTTGGGACCCAGGTGGACAGTAGTCTCTCCTTTGATAGTCACATCACCTTGGACTTAGATGCCATGCCTTTGCTTATAAGTTGCGCAGCATAGAATGATTTCCTCACTACTGTAGACATGTGATGGTCAAAGTCTAGATTACTCTCTATCTGTGTCCCTAAGTCCCTGACTACTGAGGGAACTCTAAGGGGTGTTTTGTCAATATGATAATTACCAAGGGTGGATGACTTCCTGAAGGATACTATTATGCATTTATTGGCATTAAGTTTTAGTCCATGGCTTGCACAACAGTTGTTTGTCTGTGTCAGGCCTTCCTGAAGAACATTTGTGTCAGTGTGGGATTCAGTGATAGCTCATAATTTGCAATCATATCTAAATTTAGTCAGCCAGAGACCATTGACATTGGCCTTAACTTCAGAGAAGTAAATGCCAAAAAAGAGTGGTACAAGGACTGATTGATACCCAAAGTACAACTCTTCTCCCTATAGGGCAGCATGTAGACTCTGTGATACTGCCCACAGTTACATTCTTAGCTGGGTTTGAGATGGAAGCACTCAGTATGTTTTTTAGAGGTAGGAGGAATCTCACAGAGACAGAGACAGAACATGCAAACTCCAAACAGGTATTGGCCGGAAGTCAGGATCAAACCTTGTACCTTGCATATGTGAGGTGAAGACTTTAACTGTTATGGCAACTGGTCTTTTGAAGATGAAATGTCTGTAAAGGATCAAAAGGAATGTGGGGGACACTTCATGGATGTGAAACCACCATCAAGTGATGAAGGCGAACACTGCTGTGTTATGCAGCTTTAGAAAGCTCATTTAGATAGTCCTCTGGAAGCTGTGCAAGAATAGATAAAAGTGATTTCTGGGCTGGTGACCTGGTATGTGAAGCAATTTGATATATCTGGTGATGGTTCCAATGAATATTTGATGGAACTGTAACTTGATGTTACCACAGCAGCAGATACTGGTGGGTGTTTGAAATAAGTCGGTGGAGTTAAGCAGCCAAATTGTGCATGTTGACCAGAAGTTGGTGACTTTGAAGGACAAAGCAAGGAAGCATAACTTGAGGCTCTGCTGTCACTGAATGTGAAGAAGGTTTTAACTGTTTGGAATCTGTTAAAACAAAGGAGGCACAGATAGACTCTTTTTTGAAGAGGTCACTGAGCATTAGGAAGACCTAGAGGGTGCCATGATCTGTGGCAGAAAGGGCATATGGTTGACCAATAGTAATTTTGGCTTAGCTAATTACCTAACATGAAAAGAATCAAGTTCAATCATAGTCGTGGCTTCCTGTAAAAGAATAACGGTAGAAAGCCAGTAATGGTGGGTGATTATGCCACAAAGAAAACCATGCAGCAAAGGGCTCTGTTTTTAGTGTTATTAAGAAGTGGAAATTGTGTGAGTTAAGGTACAAGCTGACATTCCCGCTATTACTAAAAGTGCATTTTATTTTGTCAGAAATGCAGCTGTTTACCTCAGAAGTGTAAACAAACGTCTTAAGGTCAAAACAGTGATAAATCTGAAATTTTAGCCAAGTGTATAGATCTAAGAAATACAACTCAAAAGAAACACCAGATATTTTTAATAAAACAACATAAAACAACAAAGCTTTCAGATTACAAATCCTTCATCAGTGTTAATGTGTCTCTACAAAATTCTAAAACCATAATATATAGTCAATTGGACAATCATATGACAACAGCCAGTCTATAAAAACACAAAATGAATTACAATATTCACTAAATTCAATTCATATTCTTATATATATACATTTGCAACACATAATATAAAAACATTTATCATTGTATTTCCTTCTGCTTTTTAATTATTGTTTAATGTTAAATGTTTTTATATTATGTGTTGTAAATGTATATATATATATATATATATATATATATATATATATATAAATATCTGGCATTTCTTTGGAGTTGTATTTCTTGGATCTATACCTCAGAAGTGTAGCCAGGACAGGGAAAAGGGAGGCAGTCACCTCACGTGCTATTCATAAATGATTACTGATACCACATTTGTGCTCAGGGATGAAGTGCCTCAGTGATTCATGTTGTATATTTAAACTGTAGCAGGCCACTTGTTAAATTTGTAGCAAGGGGTTTGCTACAATTTATAAAGAAAAACTTTT
The DNA here is from genome assembly GCF_019279795.1 of Protopterus annectens. Lineage (NCBI taxonomy): Eukaryota > Metazoa > Chordata > Ceratodontiformes > Protopteridae > Protopterus > Protopterus annectens. Next base: position 1,358,727,157 of record NC_056743.1, read on the forward strand.
TTTTTGGTCCTCAACTCTACTTGTTGGTCCTTATAGGGCTGCAGAAGGCTTCACAGTGCCTAGCCATGGTTCTGGTTTACCTTGGCTCAGTCAACAATGGACAATGGGCAAGTTCTTCAATTTACTTTTCACTATGTTTGTGTAGGATTTCAAGGGTTTTAGAGCATGGGACAAGGAAAGATGGCTGTAAAACCGACACCGTGAGAGGACAGTGACCCTGAGGAAAAAAAGAGGAGAAGGTGGTGTTGGCCTACTCCATGGCAGCATGCAATGCAAAGAAAGACTACAAATAGTTACCTGAAGCACCTGTGGACAATAATACTTTTTGCTATGAAGTGAGTTCATGAGCGATGCCTAATTGTCATTTCAGTGTTGAAACTGCAAGGTGAAATTATGTGGACATTTATTCTGTACTATGCTAGGGTTATCTGACTAATGTTGCTAAAATTTGTTCAATGACTGGCAACATCACCAGAGTCTCCCTAGTGAATTTGTTGAACTTGCTGTTATAAAGGATACTCCTTATCCTCCTAGTCTGAACTATTGAATTTCTATGACTAAGGGATGTAGCTTTAACATTAGCATGAAAAAGGATCAATTACTAAACTATCTCCTGCTGGAGGAACTCCCATCTCCCATACACCACAGCTTCCATCCCTGCCATAATACTAACACTGCATTTGTAACCTTTATAGATGCTGTCAGTAAAGCCAGAGATAACAGAAAAGTAGTCTGTTCCTTATTTCTAGACTTGTCTAAAGCCTTCAGCATAGTTTGTCACAGCAAACTTCTACTTCAAATGTCCTCACTAGGTTTATCTCGCCCACCCTTCTATGGTTCAAAGACTACTCATCCAGAAATTATTAGTCAGTAAAATGTCACTCCAACCTCTCTTCATACCTCACAGTCACCACCGGTGTACTACAAGTCTCTAGCCTTGGTTCCCTCCTCTTTAACATTCTCACAAACACTCTCCACACATCCACACAACAGACCTTCCTAATACAATTCTCAGATGACCCCATACTCATATGCACATCAGACAACCTGGCACATCTTTAAAAAAATACTCAGGAGGCTTTAACAGCTTTGTAACTCACAAATCATGCTCCCCCCCCCAAAAAAAAAACAAGCCTCTTCTTTATTCCCTAAATACCTCTCTTATGTAAAAACAAAATTTAAAATCCTGTTTCTTAATAACATAATCATTGAAGTCAGTTATCATAGCAAATTATTAGGGAAAATTGTGGACGATAATCTTAATTTTGACCTGCTTAAAGAAAGCTTACAAAAACATAGGGATACTTTATAGAGACTAAAAGCATTCTTACCAATGCAACTAAAACCTACACTTTCCACTACTTACCTCCTCATTACTTTATGGTGCTTCCATCCTTACTAACCTCCAGGCATCTCAAAAAGCAAAATATGGGCAATACTAAAATAAGGGGGCTAAATCTGTGAATTGCCCCTTTAAGAGCCCACCATTGTTTAGCACTAAAAGTCCTAAATTGATTAGAATTACCCCATTAACTAACATATACACAGCTTCTTATCACCTATAAAATTATCCAGCATTCATTTACTCGTTTTCAACTAAATATTATTCTACACAGCTATGTTCCCACTCGGTCATTATGATCTAATTCAGAAAAAACTCCTCTTTGTCCACAAATCTATCATATTTGTCAGGCATGGTCTGTACTCATACCATGTTGCTAAGGCCTGGAACGCTTTACATGTATCCATCAGGTCAATACCCTCCCTCATGTCCTGTAAAACCATTCTGAAAGACTTCCTAGTCAAAATCTGGCTCTGTTCTTGCTCAACCCCAGGGTAAACTATATCTCTAAGTAGTATCAAGTACCTGTTCATACCTTATACCTCCTTACTACCCCTTCTTCAATCACCTCCTTACCTCAATCAGTTTCTCTTCTCTGACTTTCTAAATGTACCATAACCCTATTGTTTCTCTCTGACTTTATATTGCAATTCCTGTTTGTAATAAACTAACTTACTTTTAACTTTTCTAAACTGGATAAAATTTCTCTAAATATTAAATCACTGTTATATTAGTTGTATCTGTTTTTAACTATTATTTTCACACTATGTCTTATTTGGAATAATTATTTAAACTGTAGATGTTTTTGAATGATTTTTGAAGACTGTAAAATTATTGTTCTTAAAATGTTTTTGTAATACGTTGGAGCTTTTCTCTCTGCGCCTCCGGTGAAAACAGTCTCCTACCCAGTTGCATACCTCTCAACCTCTTAGAGCAAGAACTCTGGACCAAGCCATAAATAAAAGTGGGACAAAGGTCCAAAAATAGGGACAAATTTTAAATATTGCTATTACAAACTTAGAAAGTTGATAGAATAACAGGTTTTGCATTAGAATGAATTTTCTGAGGGGTATGCAATCTGAAACTCAGTTGTCTGTCTTTATTTTCTAACTTCAGTCTTTAACGATTTGCCAATAATTTGCCAGAAAACCAGAATTTTATGAAAAATGGACCAAAAATATGAGGTACAAATATTGACATTCTGTGAAAATCTGTACAGTTGAGAGGTATGCCTGGACCTTCCTGTTAATCAAATGTCACTAAATAAATAATGAAAGTTATATACTCCACAAGCATTTAATCACATGCCTGAATGAAGTACCATTTCAGCTCTGAAAATTTAAATATGTTGTTTGGGAAAGTTCTCAAAAAAACATACATGTTAACTCTTAATATGTTATATTGTTTGTTAAAATCATGGAGTATAGTGTTAACAACTGGATTAAATGGAGATGTGTTAAATGTTTTTGGCATATTAGAATTCCGGTCAATATGTGCACATTGAGTATGAGCTTTAAATTCAAAGTGTGCCATAAAATTCCAAGACAGTGTTTTGCACACTTGAAAGGTTTTATTCTAAAATGTGATGGGGCAACTAAAAGTGTGCAGTTAAAGAGTATGTAAGAGTCACACTTGACAATGTAAAGCCAGTAGAAATTGTGGATTTGTAAAATGAAGTTGGTTATTATACTGAGTTATAAGTGAAAGTTCATACCTTGAGAATAATATAGTTTATGCGGGGAAGTTTGTAGACTGGAGATATTTAATTCAGTCCATGTACCAAATGTATGTTTGAATATTGCTTTTATTCTGTGTAACAAAGATATTTTCGAATGTTATATGTTACATATGTGAGACTAATATTACAAGAGTTTAAGAGGGATGTGCTGTAAGGCAGGGAGGTAAAGAGATAGATGTGCTTTGAAGTTAGTTGGCAGATATTAATTCTAAACTGTGTTAAGATTTACACAGTATGTATGACTTATTATTAATACTAGTCAGATAAATGTTTGTTTATAGGGTGTTTTATGGTTAATGCTTGTCAAAGTCTTGTGACATTCATATGCCAGTGCTCCATCTGGGCTGGACTTTTACGGACCTTTGCGTTAGTGTTTGATAGTCTATATTTCATTTGTGTGATTCTTTACTCGTTAATTTCATATCAGTATTTATGACACCTCTAACAGTTTGATGTATTTTTTCGAGGAGTTGAAATTTCCTTGGTTTATGGAAAGAGTGAGATAATGTGTATTTTTTTACAAGTTTAGTATAAATTATATGGTGGCTATGCATATTTCTATTTAAAACTGCATATATTGTGTATGTATATTATATATATACACACACACACACACACACACACACACACACACACACACACACACACACACACACACACACACACATATGGTTTATTATCAAAAACAAGAAAATCACTTACGTGAATGGTGATTTCCACGACAAATAACATTGACTCATACATATTAATTAGGCTGTATAGTCGACGCAACAAAGTTGACAAATTCTGTTGACCATATTTTGTAAATCTCCCATTTACATCAATGCTGTGAGTCCCTGCCCTGTGTACGTCTTTCTAAATGGATGTACACATGAACGTCGACATTCCGACTGTCGCTCCTACCATGTTCGAGGAGGTGGCTGTTGTGCATGTCAGTGTCGACCTTTTGACTGTAAACCATATAAATATATATATATATATATATATATATGTGTGTGTGTGTGTGTGTGTGTGTGTGTGTGTGTGTGTGTGTGCATGGTAATGTTAAGAGATTGTAACACTAGCCACAACACAAACAATAACTCATCTATGAGAAATTTAAAAGCAGTTGACAATGATTATACTGGTTGTTTGGATCATATTAGACTCCAAGAAAAATAAGGCTGTCAAAAAAGTAACCTACCTAAGTGGATTCATAGGTTCATAGAAGGTTACTAGGCTAATGGCCTGAGAGCCCTTACAAGCCTAGCAATATTTATCTGGAGTTACACCAATTGTTTGGTGGTTAGGTTAGTAAAGTTTGAAGTGGTAAGGGTCTATGGTAGTTAATACTGACTTCTTCTGTCCAGGGTGACATAGGTGACACCCCAGGAGTGATTTTGATCTAGACTGCATTTTAAGAGCATCAGGAAGGAACTCTGTTCCCCTTAATTAGAAGCTTATTCCAGAGAAATGGCAGTCTCTTGGAGATGTATCTATCTCTCCAGCATGACCTGTTCATGTCAGAGGCTAGGTTAAGATCCTGGGAGTGAGCGACCCTCATGCAGTTTGATTTACGAATTTCCATCAGGGTCGGATCAGAGACTTCCCAGGCACAGGTCACTCCTTAGCAACCTATAGGAGATAGAATACAGTGACAGGGCTCTTCAGTCTTTCCGTGTAAGACTTTGTTTTGTGCACCCTGTAATTTCTTGGTGAGAAACCTCTGTAGTCTCTTCAGTTGTTGCAGGTGTCTGGTGAGGTACCTGTAAAAGGGAGCATTGTACTCAATTACTAGTCTGATGAGGCAGAATATAATGAAATTATAACATCCTTAGATCTGGATGTGTTGCCTTTACTTATAGGATGTGCCACATACAAGGATTTTCCTACTGCTGTGGATACGTGGTGATCAAAGTTCAGATTGCTATCAACCTGAGTACCCAGATCACATACCACTGGATCTACACTTAGGTGGGTGCTGTCTATAATGTAATTAACAGGGGTGTCACCTTTCCAAAAGGGAATTATAATGCATTTTTTTTTTGCATTTAGCTTTAATCCGTGGCTTTGGCACCAATCATTTGCCTGTGTTAACCCTATCTGTAGTATATTAACATTGTTGGGAGACTGAGTGATTGCTCCCAATTTGCAATTGTCAGCAAACTTGGTCGGCTAGAGGTTGTCCAAGTTTGCTTGGACTTCTGAGAAATAAATTCCGAACAGTAAGGGGCCCAGCACAGAGCCCTATGGTATGCCATTGGTGACTGGTCTTTTGCTAGAAATGAATTTACCCACTTTGACAGTATGTGTCCTATCTAGTAATGTAGGGGGTTAATTCTCATTTGGGACAGTTTCTCTATAATACCTGAGTGAGGGATTGTGCCAAATGCCTTGGCTAGGTCAAGATTGGCGGTATGCACTGTCTTTCCCTTGTCCAGGACCTTGGTGACTTTCTTGAAGAAGTCAACCACGTTTAACAGTTACAATCTACCTTTAACTAATCTGGACTGGGTTGGGTCCAAAGTTTGGTGATTACTTATGTCCTTGTTAATAAGGTCCATAATGATTCTTTCCATGACCTTGCAGACGAAGCTAGTCAAGTTTATGGCCTTATAATTCCCAGGGTCAGTTGATAGTCCCCCTTTGTGCAGAGGGATTACTGTTGCTGCCTTCCATTCTGTCAGATGGCCCAAGTACTAATTTTCATGCCCCATCCACAGTACACATTTTCACCAGTAATTGTATGCAGTATATAGAATGAAAGCATTTTTTCATTACTTTTGTAGTGAATGGGTGTACAGAAATAAAATTTAGTTTCTACTATAGCCAACATACTTTCAATGGGATCAACATGATCAACACTTTTTATCACAGCTCTGTTTACTGAATCCTCTTTTACTGACCGTCTTCTCATTAAGTATCCATCCTGATGATGGAAACATTTCACTGAATTGTTTCTAGACAAAATTATCTGTTTTATTTATTGTGTTAAAGTGTGGATTTTTGACTTGTAAAGGGGGGAAGGGATAAAAACACATAAGTATGGAGGATGGTTGTAATCAGTTGTTCATACTACAATTTATTTCTCTTTTTCTGTAGTTGTGTGACCTTAGAAATAGTGTTGGGTAACTTTCTAATTAAAGAAATGCTGTTTGTTGCATTTTATTGTTTTGAGTTTGTTTTTCCTCTGTTAATCTGCAGTCTTTCCTTGATTGGGAATTTTGATGGGTCGCTGTTGATTGCTGTGTTTCAGTGAGTACCACTCTACTGAGAAAGGAGATGATCTAATTCATCCCACGTATATGACACCTAGAAATAATTTGTAATAGTAAACAGAATCAGACATACATAGGAACATTTACTTAGCTTACATAAAGAAGTTAATATGATAATAATAGCATTTTCATCTTTTATTATTATGTCTGAGCTAAGTGATTGGGATGGCTTCATATTTAAACATGTTTGCTGTAGTAATGTATTGAGCAAGATTATAACCTGGACAAAATGCATGTACTCATGTGCTTTACTACCTTTCAAAGGATCAAAAAATATATCAAACAAACTGTTCAAGTCATCAAGTCAACTTTTCCACCAAATGTTGCATTAGAAGAGTTCAGGAGTCCAAAAGTTTTTTTTTTTGTGTGTGTGTGTGTGTGTGTGTGTGTGTGTGTGTGTGTGTGTGTGTGTGTGTGTGTGTGTGTGTGTGTGTGTGTGTGTGTTTTGGCTTGTTAAAATTTATGTGTGTGTGTGTTTTGGCTTGGTAAAATGTATGTGTGTGTGTGTGTGTGTGTGTGTGTGTGTGTTTTGGCTTGGTAAAATCTATGTGTGTGTGTGTGTGTGTGTGTGTGTGTGTGTGTGTGTGTGTGTGTGTGTAGGTGTGTGTTTTGGCTTGTTAAAATGTTATGTTTTATTATCTCCACAGAGCCACCACAGTATATGTGACTGATACTTGAGTAATTGGTAAAATAGTTATTTGTTTCTAAAACGGTACAAGATGTAGCAGAAGAATAAAGCCCCAATACATGCAGTTATTACAACTTTTGTGCTGGTTCTAATTTAATGAAAATGAGTAATATAACATGCTGCTTTGGAGTTTTGTGATAACTAACAAAGAATAACCTACTTATCTGCCAACTACAAGTGACAGCAGAGCAAAGCGCGAGTATTGACACCCATCCCTGAGTATCTGCTTTATAGTCTCATTAATATAATTTTAAGTTAGAGAGCCTTCTCATTCCTAAACCAGAATGAGCTGAATGACCCGATCTCCCAGCTGGTCAAATGCTCTATTCTTTTATTGTTTCCAAACTTTGGAACACCCTCCCATCTACAATCACCTCCATCTGTTATCCTGCGCTCTTTAAGAAGTCTCTTAGACAACATATTTCATCTGTCTGGCTATGCCCATGCCAAAATAACTCTTTCTAAACACTGCTACTCCCACTTTACCCCACTTTTTTCTCACCGGCTGGTGCTCCAACTACCCTCTCTATTTATCCTAACACCTCTTGCCTTACCTATTTACCTTACCCTATTCACCTACACCACCTTTCTCTCTGTCCCTCAACACTACTAACCATTGCTGCAATTATCCTCCCTGGACAACATCTGCTTTCACATGCCCCTACCTCTAGACAGTTAACTACTTATTAACTGTCATCTCTTTTGTATACACCCTCAGTAGTCTATAAAATCTTACCCAACTTACTCTTCGCATATAGTCCTTACCTTTTGCTAAATACGTAAATAACATAATGGCTTAATTTATGAACATATACAACCTGAAATTTCCACTCTTACCCAAGCTGCTTACTGCTTTACCTTTCAACTCTGTTATGAACGATTCCACTCATATATCCAGGCTGTTTGCTGCTTAATACCTGTTAACTCTGATATATATTTGTATCCCAAATTTGACCTGTTTTAAAACTATGTCCATGATTGCTACTGTATTGCCTGATAGCTCTTTATGTAATTGTATTTGTATTTCTGTATTTCTATTGTATGTGTATCAACTGTAATTTGTATGTGGAACTTTTCTCCCCAGGCCTCCACTGAAAATGGGCTCACCAAGGTCCAGTGAACCTTCCCGGTAAACAAATGCAATAAATAAACAAATAAATAAATAAATAAATAAATAAATAAATAAATAAATAGCTATAGTGACAGCTCTGCTTATTCCAGTTGTATGGAACAGCAGTAACATTCAGGCTGTTGAAATGTATGGAACAATTTTGAAAATACTTTTTGCTACAATTGCAAAAACATCTACTTGTCTCTGCTATGCTCTCTCCAACACAGGATGAATACATTTTAAAACTAAGCTAAGGTATTCACAATTACTTTTATTTACAATCTGAATTTTGGTATAGATGTACAATATTTACTAAGTTGGCATACACTCAAAACTGGCTAAAGTCATTGTCTATGAATCAATTAAATGTGTCTCAAGCACTGACAAAGTGCGGAGACAGAACTCCTTTTTAGTTCCTAAGCAAGGATGTGACCCCATGAGAGTGCTGCAGGTGGCATGCCCCTTGCAAAAATATTTTTTTTTGTTTGTTTTGTCAAGCTGAATCTTCGATTTGTTGTTTTATCCTGTTGAAGCTTCACTGAATTTAGTTTCAATAAAATGTAGAGAAAGCTGATGAGGTGGATGTTTTTTTACACCTTTGAACACAGAATCACTATGGATGCGCAGATGTTTTATTCATGTATATAAAAAGAAGTATGCAAGCAGATTTTTTTGTCATTCATCTGCTGTTAATATAGTACATATAGCAACAGGTACTTGCAAATGTTTATGATGGAAAGACTAGTAGGCTAGCTAGAAAAAATATATATATTTTTTTTAACATGAGACATTAATCGTTTCTGTGATTTTTTTTAGCTTTACATATAAAGAAGGTTAGTTGATTTGTGACAATGTGAGGGATGGTGATGATCAAAGTAGATCAATGAAGTGGGAAACTGATTGGCTGATTCATTTACAAGCTTATCAAGGGACAGGGGTTAATACGAGGTTTAGTGAGGGTCATAATGACAACCTCTAAGATAATTATGCACTTTTACAGAAACTGAGGAAGGATGTATGTTCAAAACATTTGCCATTTATTTGCTTTTAACAAAAGCTCGTTTAGGTAGAGAGTTGCAATTTAAACTTCATATTTACACAAAATAGCTGATAGAGTTGGCACAATGAAGTCTACAGCCTCATTCTGGCACCTTAAAAAGGAGTGCTAGGGGAGTACTTAAAATACTAGTGAACTAGTTAAAAGATAATTTCAGAAATTACCTTTGTTAACTAAATCAGAGATACAGAATTGGAGCATTTGACATTTGAGAGTAAGTACACTAAATCTTGTTTTGGGGCGAGTGTTATTTACCAGACATGCAAGCAAAATGAGTTTTTGTGTACTAGCTCTCCTGCTTGGGGGGGGGGGGGGTACAAATCATATCTGTTTTCACATAATGTTTATAAACATGGCAGATACTTTGGGGGCATGCTTGACTGACTGCTTTTTCCACTGAAAAAAGGGACTTAACGATACTCTCAAAATGGTGCCCTCCTCTCAGGGGACAGTCTTATCACCAACTAGTGTACTTGAACAACATCTAGGTTAGTATTTAATCAAAAGTTCACAAGACATTTTCCCTGTCTGTTTGTCATCAATTGTAAAATGAACAATAGCAAAATGATGGGGTTAGAAGCAACATATGATGGAGTCAAACGTGGTCCTGGGCTTTTCTGTTAGTTAGGTAACTTGAAGGAGGGACTACATTCTACCTAAAATAAAAAAAAGGCAAGTCTAAAATAAAATAAACACTGGTTACATGTCCAGGACATTGCTGTGCTGCTTGACATAGGTGGGCTACTGGTTTAGTAGTACTGTAGCCTTGAATCAACAAAGATATCAATGGCATTTATGTATATAAGGAACATTACAATAAGGTCCCTTTCCTTCTTTTTGAGACACCTCCAGTATCATAAAAATGCAAGTAACATTATGCAGAAGGGGAAACAAATCTGCAAATAATATTAAATGTTTAACTAAGTACTCTGTTGCAGCAAAAACAATGAAGGTAGCTCCAAGATTTGCAAGACAGTAAATAACCTTTTTAATCAAACTGAATCTGCGATGGTGCAGCAGTAGCGTTGTTGCCTCACAGCAAGAGGTTCTCCTGTTCGATTCTCGACTGGAGGATGGGGAGTGCCTTCTGTGTGGAGTCTGCATGTCCTCCCCTGGCATTCCGAAAGACATGCGTGAATGGGCATGCCTTCGTTGAAGGTTGGGCATCGAGCTGGCAACTTGGCACCGTAAAAATCTACTGCCAATCATTAGCAGACCAGAGTTCCGCTGTGGCGACCCCTAACTAGGAAAAGCCAAAAGACAAACAACAACAATCAAACTCATCACTTACAGGTCAAATGACAGCAGGAAAACCCCCTCAAACCTGAGACTGTAAACAGATTTCTTTACCAGGTTAACTGCCTCTGAGCACCTTGGCAGGGTGAAGCTTAGATGCATTGGGCAGTTACTACTTTAAAGTATGATAGCAGTATAGAAAGTGCACTTAGTACAGTCCAGGAATACTGCAGTCTTATAGGTTCATAGGTTCATACTAGGCTATCTGCCCTAGGGCATTTATAAGCCTAGCCAGAGTGTGTTTGGCTTTCGCCACCCATTTTAAATGAATTTTGCTATGCCCTTTTTCGAGGTTAGTATACTGTGCCTCTGTCTAACAGTGACACAGAAGTGATACCCGGGGTAAACCTACTATCTCCCATCCACTCATCAAGATTACTCTTGAAGAGAGTCAATGAGGGACTCTGCCTAACCTGGACTGGGATTTTATTCCAGAGTGAAGGGAGCCTCTGGGTTATGAATCTGTCCCTCCAGCATGGCCTATTTATTTCAGTGCTGAGGTTCAAGTCTCTCGAGTGCGTAGCTCGATGGGATTTGGATTTTCTGAGGTGCAGCATGTCCATTAATTCCGGGTTGGACATGGCTTTATATGTCAGGCACAGATTGCCTCTGAGCAGGCGGTATGCCACTGAGTAGAGCTGGAGTTTCTTTAACCGGGCAGCATATGGCATCTGTTTGAGCCCTTTGATCCTCTTGGTGAGGTATTTTGGGGTCTTTCCAGTTGCTGCAGGTGTCTGGTAAGGTACATCCCAAAAGGTGCATTGTACTCAATTATGGGCCTGATGAGGGATGAGTAAAGAGGCACGATGACCTCCCCTGATCTAGATGTGAATCCCTTCATGATTAGGTGGGCTATATAAAATGTTTTTCTAACCACTTTGGCCACGTGGTTGTCAAATGAGAGATTGCTATCAACTTGGGTCCCCAGGTCCCTAATTACTTCTTCCATACTTAATGGATTACCACCTATGTGGTAATTTGTGGGCAGTTTGTTTTTGCCAAAGGGGATGACTATACACTTTTTGGCGTTTAGCTTGAGGCCATGGCTCTGGCACCAGTTGTCTGTTTCTATGAGGCCCTTTTGTAGGATGCTTGTGTCGGCTGGAGAGTCGATTATGGCAGCCAGTTTGCAGTCATCTGCGAACTTGGTCAGCCACAGTCCTTCCATGTTAGCCTGTACCTCCGAGAAATATATACCGAACAAGAGAGGTCCCAGGACTGAGCTTTGTGGGATGCCACTTGTAACTGGTTTGGAGTCTGACATGGCTCCAGCAATTCTAACCATGTGGGTTCTGTCCTTGAGCCAGTTTGCAACCCATCTAGTGACATAGGGGTTTATATTTAAGCTGGTGAGCTTATCTATAATGCCCGAGTGGGGTATTGTATCGAAGGCTTTTGCAAGGTCCAGGTAGGCTGTGTGGACCACCTTCCCCTCGTCAATGGCCTTGATGACTGTTTCAAAGAAATCGACCAGGTTTAAGAGGCAGGATCTGCCCTTAACAAAGCCGAACTGGGTAGGATCCAGTGTCTGTAGGTCCCCAATATCTTTATTTATGAAGTCCATGATGATCCTTTCCATAGCTTTGCAGACCAAGCTTGTCAAGCTTATGGGGTGATAGTTTCCAGGATCCGTTGAGGCACCACCTTTGTGGAGAGGGACCACTGTTGTTGTACGCCACTCTTTGGGTAGATATCCTGTAGTAAGGCTGAGATTGAACAGTAGTTTTATGTTTGGGTTTAGTTCTTCTTGGAGTTCATGTAGGATGCAGCCCGGGACACCGTCTGGTCCCATTGATGCTGTGTTTTTTGCTTTGGAGAGGGTGGCTCTTACCTGAGCATCTGAGATGTCAGGGGGGCAGCACTCTGCTGGGATAGATATTTGCCCTTTTGGAGGGGAAGGGGGGGAGAAGTTTGCACTGAACCTGTCAGCTAGGATGTTGGCAATGTCTGTGGGTTCGGTGTATTTTTTGTCATTTTGGACTAATTCTGAGCATATCTGGGAATTCCCACCGAGGTTCCTAACATAACTAAAGAAAGCCTTGTGATTATCCTTAGTGTCCTGTGCAATTTTTCTCTCAAAGCTGGCCTTAGACGATTTTATGAGTGCCCGTAGTTTTTTGCTAATACTGATCAGAGATGCCTTCCCTTTTTGGGATTTTGCTCTATCATGTAGTAGCTTCCTCCTTCTATTGTATAGTTTGTTTATGGCTAGGGTCCACCAGACAGGACGCCTAACTTTGGAGGATTGGGTCTTGGTTTTATTTAGGATTGCATGATCCATGCATTCCTGAAGGTGTTCATGGAATGCGTTTATAAAGGATTCTGCAGTCTGGACCATATTTTCCACAGGCCCGGGGGCTTTGAAGGATTCCAGCTCGGTTTTGAGGAGTGTGAAATTTGCTTTAGAGAAGTTTTTCACTGTGGTTTTCTAGGCAGGGGCTGGGGTCGGGATGTGAATATCTAGTGAGATTAGTTTATGGTCTGATCTTACCAGTGAGGGATACACTTCTGGTCTGGAGCATAGAGTCCCCATGTTGGTGATGATCAGGTCCAGTATGTTTTCCCCTATTGTGGGAGTGGCAACAAGTTGTTCCATAGCATCTGAGTTTAAAAATTCTAGGAACCTTTGAGCTAGGGTGTTGGAGCTAGAGTAATGCTCCCAGTCTATGTTAGGGTAGTTGAAGTCACCCAATATAATGGTGTTTGGAGAGACCTTCATATTTTCCAGTGTTCTCAGGAAGGCCGAGTGGGGTTCCTGGGTTTGGGAGGGTGGTCTGTAGCAGGCTATAAACTGGAAGGCAGTTTTACCCACTGTTAGTTGCACATGGATAGTCTCTGATGCTTCGTGCTGGTGGATATCTTTGACGAATATTGATACTCCCCCTCCTTTTGTGGTTCGGTCCAAGTTTTGGGGCCGAAAAACATGGTATGAGGTATAACCTGGTAGTGCTGGGGTGCTCTCGGGAGCCTTGAACCAGGTTTCTGTTACTGCACAGATATCGATGTTCTCCATGCTAAGGAGAGTTTCGAATGCGTGCATCTTGTTATCTAGAGCCTTGTGAGAATGTGTTTGGGGGGTTTGAAACTTAGTGTCGCAGTGCTGACTGCTTTAGTTAGATCATTTACAGACTGATATATAGGGCATATTTATAACAGGGCAGCATAGTGTAATATTTTTATATATCAATGTATGTACATACACTTATAAGGAGAAAAAGGCATCTGTGAAAATAATGGCTAATTGATGTGTTCCATTCATTATTTAAGATAAATTTATTTTGGGGTTCAGTTGAACATTTTAGAAGTCCAGTCTGGCTTGGGGGGAGGTTGGTATTTTGTAGTTGTGGTTGTAGACTGATTTGCTTGTTGTATAATTTGGTGTAAGACTAAGAAAACTGCATATTAGGATCTGAAAATGAAAAGCCACATAATTGCTTTAAGCTAAATTAATAATAAAACCTTATGTTCATTTTCTGAGTTATTTTGTTGCATTTGTGATGGCCAGTGTTACACAGCCTCTTAATGTAAGCCATGTGGTGTAGCAGCACAGCAGAAATTAGGAGTTACAATGCAGGACAGCAGTTTGCCATGCATGGTATTACTGTGCGGGACAGGAATACTGTGCACAGCATGGTGGAAAGCCTGCTCACCTGACTGCACACCTGTCACTCAACCCAAAATTCAGAAATTGCATCCTGACTGTATCATCTGATTAGCCAAGGGTACTGTATTCTTGAAAGTATTGATAAGATGTTGTCCTGTTAATGTTTCTGGCAGCTTGCCTTGGGGAGGGGTAGCTATTTTATGGCCCTTTTTAAAAGAATGCACTAGGCGTTTTAGTCAAAATGTTTTAATCACACAGAAAAGAGTCTAGGTAAATACTAGGGTACCTGACATTGATGGCCATTTTAAGCCTATTCAATTTTCCCTTCAAAAGTGATGATCAAGCACAGTAACTTGTGTCTGTGAAGTAAACACCTTAACCATTATACCATTTACCCACAAGCACAACTACGCATCACTGGTTTACATCAGGCAATCAGCCTGTAGAGTAATAGATGCCTAGGCAATAGCTAGACAGTGACCGAATGTGAGAATCAAACCATGTACCTTGCGCCTGTGAGGTAAACAGCTTAACTATTATACCAACCTAGCTGGTGATAATAAAACATACGAAGTGTTAAAAACTTTCTTCCATTTGCATAGCACAGGATGGCTTCAATCCATCAGTCTCGGGGTTTTGAGCCCGGTATCATGAGCGGACAGATGATCTGCTGTGGCAACCCCTAACCGGGAAAAGCCGAAAGAAGAAGATGCTTCTGCTGCACCACTCTGCTGTCCCTAATACTAGGCACTCAAAACTATTACAATCTTAGCCCAATAATCTGAGGTCAGAATCAAATACTGTACCTTGAATTTATGAGGTGATGACCTTTCCCATTATCCTAAACCCTCCCCTGTCTAATTTGCATTTGAGTCTTCCACACCCTTAAGATACAGCTGAAAATAAACTATTTTAAGTGCTTTTGTCTTTAGGAGCAGTTAAAATAAACATGAGCCTTTTTGTTGTACTCAACAGCCTACACCCAGCAACCTTTGTAATGAATTTAATGCAATTATACGGTCAATGCCCAGTTCAACAGCAATTAGCTGTTTTTTGGAGTGTTATGCTTTTACATGAGGACATATGCTGTTTTCCTGTTTTGCTAACAGCACTGTAGTCAGAAAATTTCTTTTGTTATTCATAACCTTTTGTTGCTGCCTGCATCTCAAGTCACGTTTTAAAAAATATACACATGTTAGAGAATGTTGACTCTACTCTCATGCAACAGCTATAAAAAAACTGTTGTTTTTTTTAGGATGGCAGTCCAAGCTCAAAACATGTTCTGTACCGATCTGTGTTGTAGATAATAGTTTCAAAGTGCTGTAGAAATGCTGTCTATATTTTCAGCATTGGTTTACAGTGCTGTGGAAATGTTAGGTTCTTAGTAAGTACAAAGATTGTGCCTGACTATACCAAGTGTCCTTACTCAGTCACTGTTGCAGTATTCTTAACAGATGTAGGTCGTTGACATATGGCTGTTGTACCAAAGCTTTGTCTTCCTAGGAAGTATATCTGGATGATTACCTCATCTCATCGGTGTAGGGATATAAAATCTTACATATGCATGAGTTCCTCAGACTATCTAGTCACCAGCCCAAAAGCAGGTTGTTGCTCTTGACAGACTGTGATCGTTTGGTCACTCAGTACTGTAGCTTCGCTTGTCTGATCAGGTAAGTTCCCTGTTGGGGATCCTTCCTTCTGAACTTTTACTGTTTTGCTAATTGTTATTAGATGTCATCTAGGAGGGGTAAGTGTGAGTGTGGTAGACAAATTCTGTGCAAAGACATGCACACTAAGTGCCTGTTCTGTCTAGGCTCCAAACACATTTGTAAATCGTACTCTATCCATCAGTCATTTGTTTCTAAAACCTTACAGTCTAGGCTATCCATACTTAATATTTCCCTCGAAACACAATGTCTGAAATGCTTGGCCCAGTCTACCATGTTGGAAGGCCCTTATATCTGCCTTCCACCTATACAAAAACTTATAAGACCTAAAGAGGAGTCTTTTTCTATCACAGAATTAGACATACCTGCTGAAGTGGTTGAATATGTTTAATTAACATATTATAAAATACTTACCTCTAAACGATGCAGTCTCATACTTTAACAATAAATACCTTCAAATCCTCACCCTCCATGCCCCTACTAGATTAATTAAAACCAAAGCAAAGCCTGCTCCTTGGCTAACAAAAGAAACCAAACAAAAAATGTTGCATAGAAATAGAACCTGGGCCAAATGACATAGTACTAAAAACCCAGCTGACCACCAAACCTTTAAACAACTTAGGAATGCAACAAAGAAACTTATATTCCTTGATAAAAGAAATGATTATTGGAAATTCCAACAAACTCAACACCAAAACCCTCACAAATTCTGGACAAGTATCAATAAACTACTACATCCAGGTAACTCTAAAACACCCACTCCTTCTAACCTCACTCAGAGCACACCTAACCAAATCGCTGATACTTTCAACAAATTTTTCTCAGACACTGTCACCTCTCTTGCTTCAACTTTATCTCCACAGTCCACGCCAACACCTTATTGCCTCAACAAAAATCCCCCCTCTTTCAAACTGCAACCAGTGTCAACTGATCTTATCTTTACTCTTCTTACCAAACTCAAACCTTGTACCCCCTCAGCTGACCTCCTCCCAGCTGAATACCTACAAATTGCAGCCAAAGTAATTGCCCTTCCAGTCTCCATCTTAGTTAATCGAACCATAACTGAAGGCTTTATTCCAACCCTCTGGAAAGTCTCTCATATCATTCCTCTTCACAAGGGCGGTAACTCTTTCGAGCTTCCTAACTTTCGTCCCATAGCCTTACTTTCTCCTTTATCTAAAATCTTGGAAAGATGTATACATCGTCAACTACTTGACCATCTTCTCAAAAACAACCTACTAGCAGACTGCCAACATGGTTTTAGACCCTATCACAGCACTACTACAGCACTCTTGTCATTCACAGACCATATTAATAAAAATCGGAACAACAACCTGCTGTCCTCAGCACTATTCTTAGACCTCTCTAAGGCCTTTGATATGGTCAACCATTCCCTCTTACTAAACATCCTTAAATCATTTGCCTTGGACAGTCATTCTATCCAGTGGTTTAAATCCTACTTAGAAAATAGACAACAAGCAGTTCTTTGGGATAATCAAATATCATCTCTTCTTCCCATCACAATTGGAGTGCCACAAGGCTCAATACTGGGACCTCTCCTCTTTTCTATTTTTATTAACAAACTAAATATGTCCCTTCCTCAATCCATATGTATACAATATGCCGATGACTCAACTCTGATGTGTTCAGCATCCTCCCTAATTATGCTCCAGACCACTACACAACAAGTCTTCACAGCAGCTGAAAATTGGTTATATCAGCATGGCCTCTTACTAAATCCCCAAAAGACTAAATTATTACTTTTTACACCATCACAGAAATCTTTGACCTTTACTTTCGATATAATGTCGAACAATGGCACAATAATATCCCCTGACTCAACTTCCAAACTTTTAGGTGTCACAATAGAGCATAATCTCAACTTTGATGCCCATATTAACTTAACCATCAAGTCAGTCAACAGAAAACTTGGATCTCTCTACAGGCTGAAACCCTTCCTGAAGTACTTTAGCTCAAACACACTTGCTCTCTACCCTTCTTTATGCCTCACCTATTTTTACAAACTTATCAAAATCTAATTTCAATAAACTAGCTGTATCTTATAATAATATTACAAGATTTGCCACAGGAGCCCCTTTTAGAACCCATCATTGCTCTAATCTTAAACAACTAGGCTGGCTGGAACTACACAATCAAATACGACTACAGCAACTTACCATCACCCACAAAATCTCCTATCAACCTTCTAATACCACAATACTTAGTACCCTTATTACTCCTTATAGAAATCTATCATCCTTGTGCTCCGCTACAAAGCTACTAGCAGCACCCTATAAATCCAACAACAAAGCTGGAGACTGTTTGTTCGCCAGCTGTATTGGACCTATCTGGAACAAGCTTCCAAGTGAACTCACCACTATTACTTCTCTACCCACTTTCCAGAAGCAGCTAAAATCTCTGCTCAAGTCTCAATGGCTCTGTCCTTGTACAAACCCTGACTAAACTATTATTCCCTCTACCCTTTTTTACCCCCTCAAACCTTTTTCTAGGTTAGTATAGTATTTGAGTTTGAACCTTCAAGAAGCAGCTAAAACCTGTGCTTAATTCTCATTAGCTCTGTCCTTTACAAACCCTGACTAAAACTTTCTATTTTCTCAACCTTTATATTCACCCTTAATTAAAAAAAAAAAAAAAAAATATATATATTCTTGCTTGCTTATTGTCAGTATTGTAAAGTATTTTTGCTAGTAATACTTATGAACCAGTTTTTTCTCTGTAACACCTAATTTTTGTATAACATTTCTTATTTGAATGTATAACAACACTTGGTTTTACTAACCCATTTGTATTGTATTGTGGAGCTTTTCTCCCCGGGCCTCCACTGAAAATGGACATGTATCCAGCTAGACTAACCCGGTCAACAAATGTAAAATAAAATAAAAAATAAAACATAGTTACAAATTATCTTCAAGACACTTAAGTGCCAGAAGTTTTGGTATGTCTTCTGTAATGGTGGTCACTTCATCAACAATTGACTTCTCACTGTAAGTATTTAATTAGTCTTTTTTGAAGGTTCTTGCTCCTTGCTCGTGAAGTACTAGGTATCCCCACTTCAGGACTTAACAGTTACTATGTTTGGAACGGGCAAAGATGAATACAAAGCCTTGCCCTGTGTCCATGCTCTATTTCACATATTTTCATTAGTAAATAAATACTGCACCTTTCTTAAACCCATGTTGAATGCTTGAAAAGAATAATACAATATGCATAAGAACCAGCCAGGGAAATATTTTAGCATAACACACCTGTTAAACTTATTTTCTGTCTTTCACATTTATTTGCCAGTACATCATTGCTAAATTAACTAAAGCTATTATGCTGGTATACATGTAGAAATTAAATAGAATGTCAGATTTACATAAGCGGAATAGATCACAGAATAAATGTTATTCTGGTAATGTGTGCTTCATGTTTCCCGAGTCCATTCTTCACTTATGCAGGGTGCTGCCTGTTATTCCATTGGCAGCACAGCGGGTAGTGAATGATCAAAGATGAACCAAGAAAACAACTTTCATTGACAGTAGAGTTTTCTTTTCTCTCCACTATTGTGCGATCCCAGAGTAGGTATCTAAGTTCATGAGGTGTAGGGGGTAACCCCCTTGAAAAAAGTTGTCTCCAAGGTTCTGCAAAAGTTGTTTTGCTGGTTTGTTTTTGATCATTCAGCACTCAATAATGTTGCTGTCAGTTGATCAGCCTTCATCCCTTATGCCTGTAGTGCTCTTCTGGAGCAAAACACACTGAATATGCTTTTACCAGAATAAGCCATAAGTAAGTCTTGAAGGTAGATATGTATTTTGTTGTTACAAAAAGTGTAATGAGAATTTTCTGTCCAGCTCTGTGAATTTCTGCTGTTGATGTGTCAATGTGCAAAATATAAATGACTGAGTTACTTATCTGCGGGTGAACTAAAAGTCACTCTTCTCACCTTCTAGAATGACTGGTACCATAAGGGAAATTGACTGATTGCAGACACCTGTGATTTAGAAAAGGTTACTACCAGCAGTAAGCCCTAACAGGGATGTTTTACCACTGGCAGTAGGCCTTTCCAGTTCATAGACAGCCCTATCATGAATGTGGTCTATGGAATCATCAAGGAGGTCTGTACCCCAAGTTTACCACACTTGTTGATGAGGCATTCTGGGGAAACATCATATAATACACCCCCCAAGAAATGTCTGTGATCAGTGATTTATGCAGCCAAGTGATTCACAGAACCACAAAACTAAATAAATCAATTCTACCAGATACATTAATTAATACAAAATTAATACATCCATAGCTCCACATTCACCGATTACTTTCAATGGGAGAAACTGCTTTAATGGTAAGTGCTGGATAGTTTAGCAGAGAGATACTGGTGTCGTGTGTGTGTGTGTGTGTGTGTGTGTGTGTGTGTGTGTGTGTGTGTGTGTGTGTGTGTATATGTATGTTGGTGGCAACATGCGAGCATGTATGCAGAGGTATGAGTGGTCTAAGGTGTGTGTGTGTGTGTGTGTGTGTGTGTGTGTGTGTGTGTGTGTGTGTGTGTGTGTGTGTGTTTGTGTGTGTGTTTGTGTGTGTATATGTGTGTGGCAGCATGGGTACATGTATGCAGAGATACGAGTGGTCTCAGGTGAGTGCGTGCATGTGTGTGTTTGTGCATGTGTGTGCATGTATGTATACTTGTGCATGTGTGTGTGTATGCATGTATGTGTGCATGGATGAGCGTGTCCATGAATGCAATCAAGTGGTGGTGGGGGGAGTTGTCTGCACTATGCTGACTGTCTTTGAGCGAGTGTGTGTGTATGTGGAGGGTTGCCATATCTCTAAACTCCCTTTAACTAATGAGCAAAGACTTTTGCACTGGAAGGAGCACTAGACACCAGGTACTGTTAAGTATTACTGTAAGTCATGTTAAAAGTTAATAGAACTCCTCTTTTTTGCAGTCCAAAGTATATTCCAAGCGATATAATGTCTGGCAGCACTGATTGACTGTAATGGTCCATGAGGAGAGACAAGGCAATTATATAAAGCAAAGTCATGGATGTTGTGTAAGGACCAGTTGGGAGGTAAGGAGTTGTGTTCTTGTGTGTGTGCCCGTTCGTGCATGTGCCTGTCTGGTTGCGTGCATGCGTGTAGGGAAGTGAGTGAGAGTGTGTCTGTGACAACACAATGCATAAGCTGGTAGTGGTGATTACTGTAGCAAAATGCGTTTTAGCGGTTGCAGTAATCAGAGAGTAATTCAGAGACATGCAAATTAGCTAATGATGATGTCTTTCCTCAATGCAGTTAATGTGTCTTTGAATTATTATTTTTTTTTGCGATCTCATTAAAGGACCCTTTTTGCTGCAACACTTACTTTTTGAGGTCGGGTTTTTCTGAATCTTTGTCTACCATTCATAAATGCAGCTGAAACAATCGCTAGTACAGAAACACTCCTTGAGAAATGTGAATATGCAACTCAACTTGATTAGCAGCAAGAAAACCAAATTTTATTAACAGACTGTCTGAATTCCTGACTACCAAGAAAAATACACACCAAGAGCAAATCTTGCAAGAATTCAAGGTATTTGGTGATTGCACTTTTTGTGAGAACTCCAGTAGTGTTCCAGATTAATTCAATCTCAACTTCAAGAGATGAAAATCATTCTCCAAGGGAGGTGAAAAATCCTCTGGTTCAATTCATTTCCTTTGCTGGGACTTTTCCCCCTCCCCCCAATGGAGAAGGAGGTCTTTGTCATGAAACTGGGCAGGTAGATGTAATATGAACCCATTTTTAGAGGAAAGCTTGAAAAAGAGAGTTGTACCTCAACAGTCAGTTTATGTGGCCATTGTCAGCAGATTAAATCAAGAGACTCTTAGACCTTTATGAGGATTATCAGGATTTCCTAAAAATAAGAGTAAACAAGAAACATGAAGTTAGAAGTAATGTCAGTGGTATTTGATCACTGGTGACCTTAAAGTAACATACAACCCAAAAGGTGCCCCTTCAAAGTATTTTTAGTCCTGCTAAAGTCTTTCTACAGTATGGGATCAGTTTAGTCTTAGTAAACTGATCTTGTAGTTGTAGTACCTACAAAGTAGTTCAGGCTACAAAAATGTTTATTGGGAGGAAGCATTATTAGCTGAGGTGCATGAGAAGGTACACGGACCATTTGGTATTTAATATATTACTTTGGTGTTACCAAATATTAAATAGACAAAGAGGCATAGAAATATATGGACAATGGGCTAATGTCCAGCCAAAATGTATAAGGCAACAGCAAGCCTTGAATAGTTACTTAGGTAACACTGTACTAGGGTAGTTCTTTTTTCATCTCACTTTTTCTTTCATAGTTCCTTGTAGATGATGTCTGCAGTCTTTCTTTCCTGCTGTTGATTGCTAATGCCATTTAACTCTATCTTCACCCCATACACTCTGTCTTTTCTGTAATACCTTAATGCAAAACTAGCCAGTTTTTGGTATACGCTCCTACTAATACATATGTTTTTCACTAAAATTCCATGCTGCTCCCTAATTTCTTATGTACTGCTTCACCACCCACCTCTTTCACTGTTTACTTACAACTACATCTCTTTATTTCTTACTTACTTTTAGGAACCAACAATCTGTTATATACTTTTTATTTTTACGGCTCTTTCTGTTGACTACTACAGTAATGTAACTTCCTTGTCACGTCAGTAAACTAAACTTGTAACTTATGGAGATATTTGAGATATTTTCATCTTTCCAATATACTTTATTTCCATTTGCACAATGTACTTATTTTCCTATGCTATAGCAGTTAACTCTTTGCCATCTACTTTAGTTAAATACTTTTTGTAATTCAGTTACTGTCTCATTATTATTTTATACATAGACCCACACGCACACACACACACACACACACACACACACACACACACACACACACACACACACACACACACACACATATATATATATATATATATATATATACATACATATATGTATTTATATATAAAGAGAGACAGATGTCATGCTTTTATTTTATACTTTGTATTTCTGTATGTTTTACTTTTTATGTCAGATTTTGTTTTAGTTTATCCTTTGAAAATTGTCTCTGTCTAATAATGCCAACCTGCTTAATTAATAAGTAACTAACCTGAACTCTAACCTCAGGCTGATTTTCTTGCCTTTATTCAAAGGGTCAATTATAAATATTTACTATTAAATGCCTCTAAAAATAATGCTTTTTGACAATAGGTAAAACTCACTTCCATCTCCAGGCCTTTAAAAATCCTTGATTATCTTAACAGTATTATTGAAAATGTCATTTTATTCAAATACCTAGGGGTTTGATTGGACCCCTTCCTAAAATTACAGTTCCACCCAGACTACACACACACACACACACACACACACACACACACACACACACACACACACACACACACACACACACACACACACACACACACACACACACACACACACACACAGACAAAATCAACCTTGTCTTATTCTGGGCTTAAAGGATCTCCCCTTTTCTATCCAGATCCTGTAGAAATGCTGCAGGTGTATCTTACTGACTCAGCTAGAATATTGTCTCCAACTAATTGCTGTAGCTTCTAAAAGAAATATATTCACCATTCAGTCCATTTCAAATGCCATGTCCAGATTCATCACTCGCTCTCTCCCCAAGAAATGAACACCACTGCAAAACCATTGAAATACGTAACTGGCTACCTCTGAAACAATGTGCTGACTTTCTACTTCCCTCTTAACTATTTAAACTTATCAAGAATGATACCTTCCCTCCACTAGCTTCCAGAATATGCAGAGATGCACCAATGTTATACAACCATAGACATCTTAACCACTCATGAGCTCTCCTTCAAACCACCCAAATTAAGCTTCACTGCACAGACCATGCTTTCTCAGTCCTTGGTTCCAGACTATGGGACTCTCTCCCTTCTTTTCTTAAAGATCATTCCTGTTACCCATTTTCTGTTCACAGACAAAAGCACATTTTAAGACTCTAGGAAAATGCAACTGCTGTCTCTTTGGGCATATAACTTAACCTCTTCATTCCCTTCTTCTGTCTACATACCTTGTGCTGACTCTATGTTTGATTGCCATCTCTGATGACACTATATATAATGCATGTATATACTGTGCTTTTTCAGTCACTGTATATAATGTAATTTATTTCTTGCCTTTATATCCTCAAACCAACTATGATATCAATAGGTTCATAGGTTCATAGGTTCATACTAGGCTATCTGCCCTAGGGCATTTATAAGCCTAGCCAGAATGTGTTTGGCTTTCGCCACCCATTTTAAATTTATTTTGCTATGCCCTTTTTCGAGGTTAGTATACTGTGCCTCTGTCTAACAGTGACACAGAAGTGATACCCGGGGTAAACCTATGATCTCCCATCCACTCATCAAGATTCCTCTTGAAGAGAGTCAATGAGGGACTCTGCCTAACCTGGACTGGGATTTTATTCCAGAGTGAAGGGAGCCTCTGGGTTATGAATCTGTCCCTCCAGCATATCCTATTTATTTCAGCGCTGAGGTTCAAGTCTCTCGAGCGCGTAGCTCGATGGGATTTGGATTTTCTGAGGTGCAGCATGTCCATTAATTCCGGGTTGGACATGGCTTTATACGTCAGGCACAGATCGCCTCTGAACAGGCGGTATGCCACTGAGTAGAGCTGGAGTTTCTTTAACCGGGCAGCATATGGCATCTGTTTGAGCCCTTTGATCCTCTTGGTGAGGTACTTTTGGGGTCTTTCCAGTTGCTGCAGGTGTCTGGTAAGGTACATCCCAAAAGGGGCATTGTACTCAATTATGGGCCTGATGAGGGATGAGTAAAGAGGCACGATGACCTCCCCTGATCTAGATGTGAATCCCTTCATGATTAGGTGGGCTATATAAAATGTTTTTCTAACCACTTTGGCCACGTGGTTGTCAAATGAGAGATTGCTATCAACTTGGGTCCCCAGGTCTCTAATTACTTCTTCTGTACTTAATGGATTACCACCTATGTGGTAATTTGTGGGCACTTTGTTTTTGCCAAAGGGGATGACTATACACTTTTTGGCATTTAGCTTGAGGCCATGGCTCTGGCACCAGTTGTCTGTTTCTATGAGGCCCTTTTGGAGGATGCTTGTGTCGGCTGGAGAGTCGATTATGGTGCTCAGTTTGCAGTCATCTGCGAACTTGGTCAGACACAGTCCTTCCATGTTGGCCTGTACCTCCGAGAAATATATACCGAACAAGAGAGGTCCCAGGACTGAGCCTTGTGGGACATCACTTGTAACTGGTTTGGAGTCTGACATGGCTCCAGCAATTCTAACCATGTGGTTTCTGTCCTTGAGCCAGTTTGCAATCCATCTAGTGACATAGGGGTTTATATTTAAGCTGGTGAGCTTATCTATAATGCCCGAGTGGGGTAATGTATCGAAGGCGTTTGCGAGGTCCAGGTAGGCTGTGTGGACCACCTTCCCCTCGTCAATCGCCTTGGTGACTGTTTCAAAGAAATCAACCAGGTTTAAGAGGCAGGATCTGCCCTTAACAAAGCAGAACTGGGTAGGATCCAGTGTCTGTAGGTCCCCAATATCTTTATTTATGAGGTCCATGATGATCCTTTCCATAGCTTTGCAGACCAAGCTAGTCAGGCTTATGGGGCGATAGTTTCCAGGATCCGTTGAGGCACCACCTTTATGGAGAGGGACCACTGTTGCTGTACGCCACTCTTTGGGCACATATCCTGTAGTAAGGCTGAGATTGAACAGTAGTTTTATGTTTGGGTTTAGCTCTTCTTGGAGTTCATGTAGGACGCAGCCCAGGACACCGTCTGGTCCCATTGATGCTGTGTTTTTTGCTTTGGAGAGGGCGGCTCTTACCTGAGCATCTGAGATGTCAGGGGGGCAGCACTCTGCTGGGATAGATATTTGCCCTTTTGGTGGGGAGGGGGGGGGAGAAGTTTGCGCTGAACCTGTCAGCTAGGATGCTGGCAGTGTCTGTGGGTTCAGTGTATTTTTGTCATTTTGGACTAATTCTGAGCATATCTGGGAATTACCACCCAGATTCCTAACATAACTAAAGAAAGCCTTGTGATTATCCTTAGTGTCCTGTGCAATTTTTCTCTCGAAGCTGGCCTTAGACAATTTTATGAGTGCCCGTAGTTTTTTGCTAATACTGATCAGTGATGCCTTCCCTTCTTGGGATTTTGCTCTATCATTTAGTAGCTTCCTCCTTCTATTGTATAGTTTGTTTATGGCTGGGGTCCACCAGACAGGATGTCTGCCTTTGGAGGATTGGGTCTTGGTTTTATTTGGGATCGCATGATCCATGCATTCCTGAAGGTGTTCATAGAATGCGTTTATAAAGGATTCTGCGGTCTGGGCTGTATTTTCCACAGGCCCGGGGGCTTTGAAGGATTCCACCTCGGTTTTGAGGAGTGTGAAATTTGCTTTAGAGAAGTTTTTCACTCTGGTTTTCTGGGCAGGGGATGGGGGTCGGGATGTGAATATCCAGTGAGATTAGTTTATGGGCTGATCTTACCAGTGAGGGATACACTTCTGGTCTGGAGCATAGAGTCCCCATGTTGGTGATGATCAGGTCCAGTATGTTTTCCCCTCTTGTGGGAATGGTAAAAAGTTGTTCCATAGCATTTGAGTTTATAAATTCTAGGAACCTTTGGGCTAGGGTGTTGGAGCTAGAGTAATGCTCCCAGTCTATGTTTGGGTAGTTGAAGTCGCCCAATATAATGGTGTTTGGAGAGACCTTCATATTTTCCAGTGTTCTCAGGAAGGCCAAGTGGGGTTCCTGGGTTTGGGAGGGTGGTCTGTAGCAGGCTATAAACTGGAAGGCAGTTTTACCCACTGTTAGTTGCACATGGATAGTCTCTGATGCTTCGTGCTTTGCCACCAACCTGGAGGTGTGGGTATCTTTGATGAATATCGATACTCCCCCTCCTTTTGTGGTTCGGTCCAAGTTTTGGGGCCAAAAAGCATGGTATGAGGTATAACCTGGTAGTGCTGGGGTGCTCTCGGGAGCCCTGAACCAGGTTTCTGTTACTGTTAATTCACTTTGTATATAACACACACACACACACACACACACACACACACACATATATATATATATATATATATATATATATATATATATTACTGAAAAATTAAATGCAGATGTCTGTGCTGCTGCTTGCTGAAACCAAAGTCTGATTAATGCACTGAACTTTGCACACTGTTAACGTTTTCAGCGCTATATATTAACTTTGCTTGCACAGTTACTCATAAAATAACTTGTCTATGCAACAGAAGACAATCACAATATTGTACAGTTTATAGATTTTAATGTCTCAGATTAAGCTTTTCAGACAGCATGAATAAGACAGCACAAATAATGTTCACCAGTATACAGATCTAACAAGAAATCAGATCTAACACCATTCAGTTTTAATGTCCTTTATATACATTCTTCTATATCATCTGGATCTTGTCCATGAAACAGTCTGTTAACACATTTGGAATTCCTCTGAAGTCATGCAGTCTGATGATAAGCTACTTTGTGTTCTGTTTCAAGGTGAATAACTTTTAGGGAATATTTTTCCCATACTCCCTGCACCTTATCTTATCTGTGATTTCTTGAAAGGTGCACCAGTTACAGAACAATTTGTAATACATTCAGTTGGATTCCATTAAGCGAAGAGCAGTTTAACCCTTTACTGTATACATGCTAACAAACAGAAATGTACATGCATCTAAGTAACTATATTTTCCTACATATAATTTAGCAAACAGAAGTGTACATGCACTGTTATATTTTATTCTAATAAACAGAAGTGTATATGCACTGTTATAAATATTCTAAATATGTATATCTAACCATTACATTTTGGCATTCTCTCTGTATATAATATCATGTATCTGTTGTGTTTTCCCTGGGTTGGGGGTGGAAATGGATCCAATGGAATCAGTGCTCTACCCTGGTAACAAATGCAAAATAAAATAGAAACTGACTGACTGACTGACTGACTGACTATCAATCAACCATTCCTCTCAACTGTCCAGATTTTTGCCTCATATTTTTGGTTTGTGTGTTTTTTTCTGGCAAATCACTGAGGAATGAAGTCAACATATAACAGACATTTGAGCTTCAGACACAATATCCCACAGAAAATGCATGCTAATGGAAATCCCGTTATTCTACCAACTTTCTAAATTTATAAGAGCAATATTTAAATTCTGTCCATATCTGTGGGCCTTTGTCCCCTGTTATATTAAGCTTTGCCTAGATTTCTTATCCTAAGATGTTGAGAGGTATGTAAATAACTAACTAATTAGACCTTAAGAGAGGCAGACCACTAGACAATTTTTAATCTTTGCTTGGCGACAGGGCCTTTGTCCTAATAAAAGCCTATTGGGGAGGAGCACTCCTACAACTAGACCATTGCACTCACAAATGTTAATAACTAATCATTTCTCAATATTAAATGCAGAGATGTATTTGTAAGAGAGGTAGTTAAATATCTGTGGCCAGCAAAACTGATGAGACATTAAGGAAGTACAAACAATGCCAACAATCATTCAGTGTTGCAAAGGTGCTTTTTGCCTTCAACACTGGATTTTAATATTAGTGGCGTGCATTATCTTTGCTACCAAAGTTCAAGGAAGTTCATTATTAAGCACCAAAAACTGAAACTATGAAGTCTTTTGTCATGGAAGCTGATTCCATAAAAATGAGGCAACATCTTATGCTAGGAACATACAGCTGTGTTTCTGGGTGACATTTAAGAGGTGGCTGTACTCCATTTTATTCTGTAGTCACATAAATCAAGAACTGAATGAAAATTTTGAAAATTACAATGTTACAAGACTCCGTTAAGCAGGAGGTCTGCAACAGATTAACTGTGGATGTTTTCATTTTTTTCCCGTCTGTTTACCATCAGATCCTCCCCCAAAGGTTCTTGAACCCTTTTCATTCCTGGAGGTAGGAGGCCGTACATGCACGTGAGCAAAAGCTGACCAGAGGCACCTATCATTCAGATATCATTGGGGGAGTTTGTACCCCTGTTGATGCTTGTGTATCTCTTTGGCTTCCGAGGAATGGCATCCTCATTCCCACTAACCTGGGATCTGGCTTTAAACTCCCCCGTGGCTGCCCATGTTTTCTGGTGAAGTCTAATTTTCCCAGTACTGGGGTATTTACTCAATACCAGCCCCCTTGCTGCCCTCCATTAGTTAGAACATTGTCTATGGGGGCATTTTCTTTCTTTAGTCCTTAACTTTACCCATGGTGGCTGACATAAGCACCTACATCACCACAGAGGCTTTCTGTACCCTACTAAGTATCATGTGCATTCCCACACATATGTTCACAAGGTAACCATCACTGGTTTGGGAGTACAAAGCTCATGTTCTTCCTGTAATGATCCTTGTTTGTTGTAGAAGCCTCTCTGCATGCACAGGAACATTTATGACTTCCAGTAAACCATCAATTCCCCACGCCAGGAGGGGTGATTCATATGTCACTCACTTCTCATCCTTCCTGCCCAGCTTTCCAGCTCCTGGGCTCCTTGTTGACCTCAGGTCTTCTAGTGTACAGATGTGGCTTTATCCCTGTCTGCTGCAGAGCTGGGTGCATGCTTTCATTTTCACTGCAAAATGTCATTGTACTATTTTTATGATGCTTCTCCAGGCATACGCTCAGCAAAATGTTCCTATATAGTGCAAATTGTGCTTTTGTAAAGCACAGACAGAATCGCTTCTTCAGTGTGAATAATACGTTTTGTCCTACTTTGAAAAATAATGTCACCATTTTCATAAAGTGACTACTTTGTATATTTCTGGGAGAAAAATACTGTTAAGCAATAAAGTTATGAAGCTATATTCACCCAATTAAATGCAATATCAACATGTTGCTAGCTTTCATTAATTTTGACAAATGTCCTTTTGAGATTTTTTTTATTGATGTAAATGCAGCATACGCCATATTTCTTTACAGTTTATTAGAATTGCAATCATGTCTTAGCACACATTGGGAGTATTCCTATTTTCTGTTATCATAAATGAAGTGGCAATTTGTCATCCATATCTACCTTGAGTATTTTATCCTGGTGACAAAGGTATAAGCAGATCATACCAATCTGCCTTCCAGACTATCTGAGTGATGCATGCAAACTGTTCACTACTAACTCTATAGCTCCAAATTAGTAAAGGTTGTTTGGAACTAGAGAAAGATCTGACATGAGCATGCTGATCCAAATTGTACTTTAGTAGTTGCCAGTGCTGGTAAAGCAGAATGAAGGTGTACCAACAGCTGGCCTTGTCTCCAAATGATCCAACGACAGGAAATTAAATCAACACTTACTAAAATCAAATCCCAGTTAAGACATTGCCAAAAATAAGGAATTTGTTGCACTTGTGACCATTCTTATAAGGGGTGCTACTTTCACATCTTGATAAAGTTTGAAGAGTTTTCATGGGCATAAGAGACCACCTCTGCATGTTTTGTCCAAATTTATTGCAGACTGGTGGTAATAGCTGATAATCTTGTGCACAAGTTACTGGTCAATGAAGCTTCGCAACATCTTTTGCACACCATGTCCTTGGAAAATTGCACAGTTCACTCAAGTCTGATGAACTACCTTCTACGATTCAAAAATACCCTAGAGTAACCTCATGTCTACTGCTGGGAGCTTCAGTGCTGCTATATCACACCTATTGAATGCAATTCAGGAAAACTAAAGGCCCTATTCATATGCGGTAGAGTAGGGCTGGTGCACTGTAGAACAATGTGCAAAGCCAGATACAATTTATAGAAAATCATACACAGTCAGGTAAGATCCTATATCAGGTTTTACCCTGTTATATAGCCATAGGATTCCATACATGAGAGCCCCCCCGGCCCACTTTATTAATGGGTGCTAACTCTAACCCCCCCCCACCCTAACCTTACGCTTTACCTTAAAAAAGTCTTCCAGTAACACTGCCACTATTCAGATGAATGTGAGGTTAGTGTTATTGGGGGGGGGGGTAATGTTAATATCAGGAGAGGAAATAGTTTTAATTTCTCAATCTTTTGTAGGTTCAATATTTAGGTTGTTTAATTATATGTAGTTTTCAACTTCTTAATGTTAGTATGGTACAGTCAACAGTAAGTAAGTTTAATCATTCTTCTGAAAACAGTATTTCTCTCTCTCTCTCTCTCTCTATATATATATATATATGTGTGTGTGTGTGTGTGTGTGTGTGTGTGTGTGTGTTGTGTGCATATAGAAAGAGACAGTATAGAGAGAAAGTTAGATAGATATGTGTGTATATATAGATGCATGTACAGGCACACACACACACACGCACACACACACACACACACACACACACACACACACACACACACACACACACACACACACACACACACACACACACACACAGGCACAGGCACAGGCACAGGCACACACATATGGGGATGTAAAGTAGAATTCCTGTTTCTGTTCACCTGCTGTACTGTTTATCTCGATGCAGTACTTCAGCTGGACCAACACAGCTGTGCAACATTTAGCATTTCTACACACAGAAGTCTGCATGACCTCACTGTGTCCATATGGATTTTCACTGGGATTTTGGTTTCCATCCACATGCAAAAGGCATGTCATTAGTGAATTGGCAGTTTTCTAAACTGCCTAAATATGTGTATGCTTATGCAGTGTGTGTGTGTGTGTGTGTGTGTGTGTGTGTGTGTGTGTGTGTGTGTGTGTGTGTGTGTGTGTGTGTTTGTGAGTATGTAACCGATATTCTATCCAGAATTCTCTGCCTTATGTCCATGGAGTGTCGGGAGAGTCTTAAGGTATCCCTTGACCCTTGTGTCTCATTTGCTTGCTTGCTCTCTTATGAGTTGTAGCCAGTCACTGAGTGCTATGCACTAAATACATTTCAGACTAAAAATAATGTTGAGACAGAAAAAATGTTTACACAAAGACACATTCACTTCAGAGTGACTTCTCAAGAGGCATGAATACAGCTAAAATTTCCAGAAAGTCTGTTTTCAACAATACTGAGTTTCTCAAAATGACAGTATTCCAAACTGCTTTATAAATACTACATCTATCCTCTGAACATAGAACTATGAAATATGTTCAAATTATAGGTTAAGAAATGGATAATAATTCTTACAGCCTATGAAGGTTACATTGAAAGTCAGTAACATTTATAAGCTTCTTTGAAGAAACAGCTTTTATGTATACTCTGGAGTACAGCAGATGTCTGAAAACATCATTATGTTTTCCATCAGGAATTTGGTTTGTTCTGCAATTCTTTTAAGCCATCATGCTTTGATTCAACTGAGTTTCCCATATCTATATCTGTATATTTATGTGTATATATATTTTTTTTTCACATTCTCAGAGCCCCCACTCTTTATTCTTCTTGGCAGCATGCATACTCTTGCCTTTAGTTTTAAATAATTCACTGGGCTGACAGTAATGTACTTTTGTTTGAGGATTATGAGTTAATTTTACCAGTCCCTTGCTGTTCCTATTCTGCTCTATACAAGATGTTAGTTGCAATGCTACTGCTTGAAATGGCACTTTATCTGATTTGTTTTTGAACAAACACTCTCACATTTGGACACTCCCTTAAAGAATTAAACTATGGTGACAACAGTGTAAATGCGGAAATGTACTAAAACCTTTCATTTCAAATATAACACACTACTCTGGTGTTCAGTTTAAACTCAATACTCTTAGCACTAATAAACAACTTTTCTGAAAGTTAGTTTCTGATTCTGTAATATGCTTGTTTTTGTTAGTTTTCCTGTCCTTGAAAAGAATTCTTTATTTGCTGTACACACACATCAATTGTGTCAACAAACAGTTCATTTTCAGATTCCAAGCTTGCGTTATTTTCACAAGATATTTCCTTAGTATTTTCATCAGCTAGTTGTAACACTTTACATCTGCTACAGGTATTTTTCCAGTTTGATTTATACATGTTTGCAAAATGACCAACATTGCATACAACCTACAGGTATTTATGCAAACTGGGAAGTTCTACCTTCATGACTATATCCACACCCCAAATGCAGGTTGTACTTCAGTGAACGTTATGCTTTTCATTTTAACTGTATCATCATAACATTCTCTGGTTCTATGGATTATAATTTTTTTGCTCTTGTTCAGTATGCCTTACATTTTTAGACACATAGTTTCTCTTTCTTTTTCACATTCATTCTGACACTTTTTTCATCTTATATCTTTCCACAACTTTAGTTAACGTTTAACTGCATGTTTGTCAGCTTACTTTCTCTGCATATAAGTGCCTCTTCCACTGTCAGACAGATATCTTTCTATCAACAGTTTGCTTCTGTAGGCTTAATAAAATTCTACCTTTCGTCAGTGCATTATTCAGATTTTCAAACTCAAAATATTTTTGTTTTATATCTAATTTCACTCATCATCAGTAGTTTCATGCAGTCCCTGGTTCCTTGTATAAAATGTCTTAAATATATGCTAGATTTTATTTATACACTTTAATTCACTTTAATAGATTAATGTTTTACTAAATGTAAAAAGTGTCACTTATACCCTTTTTCCTTTTCTTAAATAGCGCAGATGCTGTACTAAAAAAAATTGATAGTAATATCTCCCTGTTTTTGCTATGTTATAGCGAAGCAAAATTAAAACAGATTCCAGAACAGTCAGTAAAGGAAATTGACAGTATTAAAATTAGCAATTTCAAGAAACAGAGGTTGTGGCAAATGAGTACCCTGGCGTAGAATGCCAAATTTCATAAAAAATCACATATTTTAACTTTTTAATGACTCCATAACTTTTTATTAGGCAGCAGCATCATACATACTTGTTATATATATTACATTTATATATTAATATATATATATATATATATATATATATATATATATATAATATATATATATATATATATATATATATATATATATATAGCTTTATTCAATGTCTGCGATTCCCGGTTTTTAAACTACCAAAGGCGTCGTTGCTTAAATACAAACTCAAAATCTCTTTTTAAAGATACAGTACTGCATTATACTTAACTACTAATTCATAATCTAAATTATTATATATTAGTGTATATACCCTCACTTGTTATGATATCATGTGAAAATAAGAACAAAAAAACTAATATGATATCCATATTGTTAACATATATCTAATATTTGATTACTATTTTTCTTATAACTAGTAAAGTGTTCGCCTATGGTTTTCCCCTTTCTATAACCATATAAACAATGATCATTCAATATATTAGACAAATAGGGGTCATTATATAAAATTGGCCAATATTTGTCTATTATTCATAAATCTAATTTCTCCTGTTTTAACAGATTTCGTGGTAGATTTGTCACACAATAGCTTGTCTCTACTCATAACATTGACCTCCTGTTTGGCTTTAAACCTGTTTACCATATCTTTTTCCTGAGTATAATATTCACCATCATCTGAAACTATGGTTCGAACCCTTTGAAATTGTGTCTTGGGTATATTTTTAAGAATATGTGAAGGATGGCAACTAGTAGCGTGCAAAATAGAATTTTTAGAAAAGGGTTTCCTATATAATGTAGTTATTATGGTTCCATCTATGGCCTTTGTTACATTAACATCTAGTTGACCTTTTCACAGTAAATTTTATGCCATATTTATTAGAATTTAAATAGCTCAAAAAGCTATCCCATTCTGCTTGATTACCTTCCCATATTACCCAACAATCATCTAAAAACTGTCGCCACATAATCAACTTATTCTTGTATGGAAAATCCTCATTATATATGCATAACTCCTCCAGGTAGCCCATAAACAGGTCAGCATATATAGGAGCAAAAGTTGCTCCCATTGCTGTACCTTTCACCTGTAAATACCATCTGTCATCGTACTTAAATGCATTATGTTCTAAAACTAGTTGTAACATAGATATCAGAAACTGAATTTCCAACTGTGTCTATACTCCTGCTTTATTCATCCAATATTCTACTGCCGCTATACCCCCTTGATGTGGGATACTAGTGTATAATGACTGGACATCCAATGTTCCTAATAGACTATTGGTAGATAATTGAAGATCATTCATCAGTTGTAAAAATTGTTTAGTATCCCTGATTCTTGCACGTACCAATGTCAGTAATGGCTTTAGTTTAGTTTCAAGGTACTCTGACAGAGGCTCTGTAATAGAACCTCTTCCTGACACTATGGGTCTACCCAGTGGGTTATGCAAAGTTTTATGTATTTTAGGGGTTAAATAGAAATATTGTGTTGTTGGATGATCAACCTTAAGTTGTTCAGCTGTATGGACGTTAATAATTTGTCTTTGTGTTGCCCTTAACAAGAAGTGATCAATAGTTTATTTTAAATTCTGTCATAGGATCTGACATAAGAGGGCAATAGAAATTTACATCACTCAGTTGTCTGGTAGCTTCAGTTTCATACTGAGTTTTGTCCCATATAACTATTGCTCCTCCTTTGTCTGCTGTGGTGATAACCACATTAGTATTCTGAGCTAATTGAACCAATGCTTTGTGTTCTTCCATTGTCAGATTATAATTAAAATGCTTAAAAATATCTGCCTGTTTAGTTTGTATTTCTTTCAACACCATTTGTTCAAAAATACGCACACTGTTGTTATATATTGGTATGAAATTAGATTTTTTGAACCTAAAATCAACATTTTCAGTAATAGTCACTGTTTCATCTTGACTGGCAAAAAAACATTTCAAATTTAACACTCTACTAAATTCTTTAACATCTTTAACTATGTCAACATGTGATAAATAAAAAGATGGCACATAGTTTAATCCCTTTTGCAATAGCTTTAATTGGCTTGAACTGGAATGTTGTTTAGTCAAATTAACTATTGAATGGTTAATATCATTCACACTATCTACTGTAGATAATGTATGAGAAACCCGGTCTGTGGGGCTGTTAGCCCTCTGTGAAACAGTTAGTCCATAGGTATTCTTGTGTTTGCGGCCCCCTCTCCTAAAGGGGGCTTACTTCGTTTTGGAACAGGAAACTCTGGTGATAATCCACCTGCTAGTTCATTCTCTGGTTCTGTGTCAGTGTTGGAATATACTGATGAACCCTCTGATGTACTAGCCGTAGACTGTCTAATTATAGACCTGACTCTTTTTCGCTTAGGTCTAGTTTGTTAAGAAAAAATTCTATTGTTTTTAAAGTCATTGACATCTCTACGATATTTTTTCAACTTCCTAATTCTTAATTCCTGTTCGAATTTATCCATATCCTGCATAAACTGGGTATATATCTGTTGGTAATCGGGCTTGTCTTCAAACTGAAATGTACGTTCCTGGCTATCATTTAGCTGTTTTGTTAACACTGATAACTGTTCATCATAATATTCTATCAGTAGTCCCATAAACAAATTTGAGGCAGTCAGTTGTGTATCTCGCCATTTCTTAATAAACACTGTGTCATCTTTACCTAGGCCCGGTTCTAATTGGACCCGTAGTCCCCTAGGAACTATGTGAGCCTCTGTATAAGCTCTCAATAACTTGTTATGCCAAATAATAGCATGTGCCTTCTTTGTCAAATCACCCAGTTTATGAAAATGTTGCCTGATATCCGTTTTTCCTTCTCTGTGAGAGTATGTTTCCTCTGGTATTTGTTCAGTAGTAGAAAACATAGAAAAATCATCCTTATCGCTCGTAAGCTGATGGAAATATGTTTGTAAATCACGCCGGACTGCCATAATCCAGAGCGACTAAAATCTCCTCCAAAAACTATAAGCTGTAGTAAACAAATAGGACCAAATACTTCAAGGCACCAAAAACCTTCCGTGCGCGTATCTAATGGTGCACGAGACAACGGCATATATAGAAATACTAAAAAAAGTCCAGCACTCCTGCATAAATGCCAAAAAGATGAAAAACAGCCGTTTATGGAGGAAAAAGCTTTATTCACATCAGTGTGTAATGGCAGTCACTACAACCTGTGAGAGATGCACTTATCTAGCCAAACTGGAGGTAAAGCTCTCTGCAACCAAGACTGAACTTGATAGTCAAGAGGAGAAGGTAAACACTTGCACCACACCAGACTCATCACATAGTCCCACTAAACCTACACCACCAAAATCCACACACAGAAACACAAAAACATTTGCAGAGGCTCTCAATAATAATCTGCTCAAGCAACAGAGACCTCCAAAGCAGAAACGCAAGCAACCTCCCACCACCAACACAACCCAAATGACACATAGCCCACAGACTCAGTGTGCCACTCAACCACAGCCCATAAGGCAAAACAACGTACCCAACACACTAGTCATAGGTGACTCTATAGTCAGGCACACTGATGTCCCACTCACCAGGCTAAACAAGGAAAAGGTCACTGTCAGCTGCCTGTCAGGTGCCAGGATCTGCCAGATAACCCACGCACTCAGGTCACTCCACAGCAAGTACAAATATGACTCTGTGATTGTCCATATTGATGTGAACGACCTGAGACGTACCTCCCTGGACTACATGAAAAGAGACATGGAAGAACTCTCTGATCTTGTAGCCCAGGCAGGCATGACCCTAGCCCTGAGTAGCATCCTGACATTGTCTAGAATGATACTGCACAAAATGGACAAAATGATTGACTTCAACAATTGGCTAAGCTTCTGGTGTCATTCTAAGGGGATCCAGTATCTGTCTGCCTGGGACGACATGGTCGACAGACCACGATGCTTTGCCAGAGATGGCCTGCACCTGTCGCCCCTGGAATTTTGGATACTGGCAAAGGCTCTTGCCGCCCCTATAGTGCCTTTTTTAGGCAAGGTTCAAATGACAAATTCACCACCATAACAGGAACAGGCAAGCAAAAACTGAGGGTAATGCTACTCAATGCTAGAAGTTTAAATCTCAAAATGCAGTCACTCGAGGCACTCCTTAAAATGGAGAACATTGATGTCTGTGCAGTGACTGAGACCTGGTTCAAGGCTCCAGAGAGCACCCCTGCATTACCAGGCTATAACTCATACCACACTTTTCGGCCATCTAACCTGGACTGGAACACCAAAGGCAGAGGTGTGTCTATATTCATTAAGGATATCCACACCTCCAGGCTAGTTGCTCAGCATAATGCAGCCGAGGTTATCCAAGTGCAACTAACTCTGGGCAAAACTGCAATCCAACTTGTAGCTTACTACAGATCCCCCACCATGGCCCAGGATTCCCACTCCTCTTTTCTTGATATACTGGAAAATATTAGGGTTCAAGCAAACACCCTAATATTGGGCAATTTCAACTACCCCACCATTAACTGGGAAAACTACTCATGTACCAACTCCTTCGCTCAGCGCTTCCTGGAATTCATAAATTCCAATGCCATGGATCAACTTATCCACACCCCCACCAGGGGCAACAATATCCTAGACCTAGCCATTACCAACATGAGTGACCGGTGTTCCACACCTGAAGTCAACTCCTCGTTGGTTAGATCCGACCATAAGCTAATCACCCTAGATATCCACATCCCGCTCCCACCCCCCCATTAAGGAAACCACAGTAAATAATTTCTCCAAAGCCAACTTCATGCTTCTTAAGACAGAAGTGGTGAACTTCATGACACCGGGTCTATATTAGATCAGCGAACGCTTAAAAAAGCAAACGCTGATTGATCGAACTTATCTAAGGAAAAGATTACAATCTCAAACTGTCAGATCAGCGATTTTTTTCCTAGGGAAAAAAATTGCTGATCCAAAACACATACACACAACACAAGCACACCAAACAAACAGCAATCCACACACATACACCTAAATCTGACACCTAACCCTACACTAAACTATACACACACCACTAGCTATCCACTTACCTTAACCCAAACCCTAACCCTAAGGTCCGTCACTATCGCACACTCACCTCACCCGCTCCCTAACCCTAACTCACCTAACCCACCCTAATACTCACATCCACACAATCGCACACTTACCTGAATCTGACCCATAACTTTCCACCACAGCACTGAAAATACTGAAGCAACAGAAACGGGCAACCAAATTCTTTCCCTATGAAAAAATTTGGGTTTCTGTTGCTTCGATATTTTAAACATTTGCTTAAATAAGTTTGATCAATTAGTGTTCGCTTTTTTAAGCATTCGCTGATCTAATATAGACCTATGACACCCATGCACATGGACAATACAGTTACGACTGCTGAATCCTACACAAATGCACTCTATAAGTACTTAAATGAGTGCTTGGATCATGCTATCCCAAACAGAACCAAGATGCTATCCTCCACAAAAAGGAAGCCAATCTGGTGGTCCCCTGCCATAAACAAACTCTACAACAGAAGGAAGAAATTGTTGCAAAAGAGAGTAAAATCCCATGAGTGGAGGAGCTCCCTGGTCAGCCTCAGCGAGAAGCTAAGATCCCTTATAAGATCCTCCAAAGCTAGCCATAAAAACAAGATTGCCACTGAGTCTAAGGACAACCACAAAGCATTCTATAGCAATGTCAAGAATCTCAATGGCAACACCCAGATCTGCTCTGAGTTACAGCACAATGGCACAAAAATTACAGAACCAACTGATATTGCCAACATCCTGGCAGATAGGTTCAGTGCTAACTTTACACCCCTCTCACCCCTTAAAGGGCCCATATCTATACAGGAAGAATACAGAGTCCCTGTAATCACAACTTCACAGGTAAAAGCAGCACTCTCTAAAGCCAAAAACACAGTATCCATGGGACTGGACAACATCCCAGGCTGCGTTTTACACGAACTTCAGAACGAACTGGCTCCCCACCTAAGCACCATGTTCAATCATAGCCTCACATCAGGCTTTGTGCCCACTGAATGGTGCACAGCAACAGTTATCCCCCTCCACAAAGGGGGAGCCACCACTGATCCTGGGAACTATCACCCTATTAACCTGATGAGCCTGGTCTGCAAGGCCATGGAACATCATCATGGAATTCATAAACAAAGACATTGGTAACCTCCAAACTCTGGACCCCACCCAGTTCGGGTTTGTGAAAGGCAGATCTTGCCTCCTGAACCTGGTTGACTTCTTTGAGGCAGTCACTAAAGCCGTAGATGAGGGTAAGGTGATTCACACAGCCTATCTTGACCTCGTCAAGGCTTTCGACCCCATCCCCCCATTCTGGAATTATAGCTAAACTCACTAAACTAGGTATAAATCCCTATGTCACAAGATGGGTTGCTAACTGGCTCACTGACAGAACCCACACTGTAAAAGTTGCAGACTCCAAATCTGACTTCAAACCAGTGACAAGTGGAGTACCACAGGGTTCAGTCCTGGGACTTCTCCTGTTTGGTATCTACTTCTCTGAAGTACAAGCTAACACAGAAAGCCTCTGGCTAATGAAGTTCGCAGATGACTGCAAACTAGGAGCTATAGTCAAGTCCCCAAATGATGTGGACATCCTACAGAAGGGCCTCACTGAGACAGATGCCTGGTGTCAGAGCCATGGCCTCAAGCTCAATGCCAAAAAGTGCATTGTTATCCCCTTTGGTAAAAATTCTGTACCCATGAACTACCACATAGGCGGCAGTCTTCTTAACACTGAATGTGTGATAAGAGACCTTGGGACCCAGGTGGACAGTAGTCTCTCCTTTGATAATCACATTGCCACAGTAGTCAGGAAATACTTCTACATAGCACACCTCATCACAAAAGGGTTCTCATCCAGGAAAAAAGAAGTAATTGTTCCCCTCTGCTCGACACTCATTAGACCCATTATAGAGTACAATGCCCCTTTTGGAATGTACCTCACAAGACATCTGCAGCAGCTGGAAAGGCCACAGAAGTATCTCACAAAAAGAATTACTGGCCTCAAACAGATGCCCTACACTGATCGTCTCAAAAAACTGCAGCTTTACTCTGTAGCATATTGCCTGCTCCAAGGTGATCTCTGCCTAACATATAAAGCTATGTCAAACCCAGAGCTGTTGGACATGCTACAGCTAAAGAAATCCCAATCCCTCTGAGCTACACGCTCTAGGGACTTAAACCTTGTCACCACAATAAACAGGACTTGCTGGAGGGATAGATTCCTGTCCCAGAGACTTCCCATACTCTGGAACAAGCTACCCATCTATGTCAAGCAAAGTTCCTCATTAACACTCTTCAAGAAAAATCTTGATGAGTGGATGGGAAATAGGAAATACACCCCAGGGATCACTTCTGTGACTCTACTCACCAGGGGCACAGGAAATTAACTTTTTTGGGTTGGCGTAAACCAGGGAACGTTGTTGGATAGGCTTAGTTAGGCCCTTGGGCCGATAGCCTAGTACCTACCTATGAACCTATGAACATGTCTACATGTATGGTGCACAAATGACTTTTTCACTAGCTGCAACCCTTTTCAATCTGTCTACCTAGTCATACATTGATTTAGCTAATACAGCTGGGTCCTTTACATTCTTGTGAGATAATGTCATAACAGGCAGAAATAGTTAAGTCTTTCTGAAACTTGAACATTTGGTCCCATTCCTTCACTAACAGGGGTGCCTTTAGCATATGTTTCCATTTTTGACTGTCCATCATGAACATATGAGTGCCTGTAGCATCAGCAAATGTAAGTAATGGTGATAAAAAATTGTGCAGAAACATCATATAACTAACATGCTTTCATAAACAGATTGCTAATTTTCCTTCAAATTCTGCCCCAAAGTACCTAGCTGTAAGTACCACCATCATTCAAGACAATCTCCTTCAGGCTTAGATTTCAAAGCAGTAAAAGGAAAAGCTGTACCATGTTCTCTGATCTGTAAGTCAGACTAGAAAAGAATTTTCGTAGCCATCCAGCCTTGGCATTTATTTATTGAATTTGTTTATTGGGAAAGACCTACTGGGACAGAACCCATTTTCAGCAGAGGCCTGGGGAGAAACACTCCAGATGCATGTTTTTGGAATGTGAGAGGAAACCAGAGCACCCAAAGGAAACCCATGTGAACACAGGGAGGACATGCAGACTCCGCACAGAAGGTACCCCAGCCAAGAAATGAACAGACAACCTCTTCCTGTGAGGCAACAATGCTAACCACTGCACCACTGTGCCACACATGGCCATCCACCCTTGCCAATGAATACTACAGTTATCAGTTTTAAAGAGAGGGTTCCCCAGATCCTATTTCACTATGAGTGTCCTAATCAACGATCTGTGTACTAATCAGGCATGATATGACTAAACTGTCACTTAATTGTCACATTCTTGTGGATCTCACATCATCCTTCTGTCCTGCTGGTTAAGTGCCTTACATTGGGCCAGAACACCTCTCAACTCTAGAAGAGCCCATGCAGGATATGTGTTAGATCATGCATAAAAGAACTGAGTAGCAAAGGTCATTCTGGTACATCATATCTGAAACTCCAAGTCCACCTCCTTTTACAGAGGTTAATGGAAGTCCCAAATACAATCTGATATCATCTTCTGATACTTGTTTACAATGGGCTCCTAGACTAAACTGGGTAGATATTAAGAACAAAAAAGTAATATGGGAAGTAAGAACATTCAGTTGTGGCAATTGTAGCTTACTATGTGACTCTGTGAGCATCTCACCTAAGCAAAAGTGGTCCCAGGATGAATCTGAATAAGGGCTAATGAATTCAGTGCTCTATCCTGGTTGTCAAATGCAATTAATAAAAAGGAAAGAAAGATGAATAGATTTCCAGATGTTCATCGTGCATACAGCTGCAGTCATAACAGATGGGTTCTCCTGCCGTCAGGTGGGTCAATTCCAAAGTCTAGGTCCGGCGTCGGTTGTCGTCGCTTCTTCCCTGATGTCAGTGCGACAGGGGTATAAAAGAACCAGCTGATGCCATTTTCTTGTCTTTCTTGCGCAGAAGCAGTTCGCAAGTGCCGGTCGGCCAGCTCCTGAGATTACGAAAAATTTGGAAACCGAAGTCTTCTTAAAAGCTAAGTACCCTGTTGGGGAAACTTTTCTTGCCTCAGACCGATGTCAGACAAAGTTAATAATTGTATTTCTTGTGGGAAGCAAATACCGCATAAGGGTTTCCATTCCCACTGTATACCTTGTTTAGGCCCAAACCACGACGTCTCGGTCTGTCATTTTTGTGCTACATTCAACAAACGCACTATTAGAGTTCGCCCAGCATTTTCTATACCATGTCGCCGGATACTCCGACGGTTTTGTCTAAAAACGCAAAGACAAGGACCGACACTCGAGGTCCCACGCCAAAGCCGACTACACGTGGTCCGGTTCTCAGTGAGGCGCCTACGCAGCCCCTGGTTACCGACGACACATCTTTGGCGGTGTCTCCTGTACACAGCCAAAGGCTTCTCGGCCCACACCCCGACTACAGATACCGAAGCCACTCTTGGCGTTGAAACACAGAATGTGGACAGGTCCACCTCCACTCAAGGTGTCTTCAGACCTTCCTCTTCTTCCTCCATCAAGGCTTTCACCAAGTCTAAAGCAACCATGCACCCTAACAGACCAGCTACACAGGGCCCATCTCCTGGTCCCATGCCTAAGAAACAGATGCTTAAAATGGCTGAGGATTTAATTACTCTAATCAGAGGTTCTCAGCCACCTCCGGACAAAAGGCCCAGAGTGGAGGAAGATTCCCCCTCCTCTGATCAGGGCTCCATTATTTCAGAACACTCTGATGATCAGGAACAGTCTTACTCCCCTTTTGAAGACTCTGATGCAGAGGAGTCTATTCCTTCTGTATCCCCCCCCCCCGAGGATTACTCATTTGGGGAAACTTTACATACCTTAAGGGAACACTTCCACTGGGAAGGCCAGGATTATTCAGATTCCAAGAAAAGGCTCAGGGAATTTCTTTTGTTACCCCAGCACAGGCCTCTGGCTATACCTCCTGTCTTGGGCATCCTAGATGATGTTTACTCGGAGGCCTGCCTTAACCCGGACTCTCTACCTCCAGCTCCAGTTAAGCCTGACAGGTACTACAGGGTTCCTGACTCGCACCAATTTCTTTACAAAAGCCATGCTGCTGACCTAGAAACCATCTCACAGGGGCCCAAGGGAGTTAAGGCTTCCATTGCCAAAAATCCATTGCCTTCCGAGAGAGATTCCAGATCCTTAGAAAGATGGGGAAAAAAGGTATATACCTCGGCTACCTTAACCATGAGGGCCTTAAACTGTCAGTTTCATATGCTAAAATACCAACAGTTTCTGTTATCTCAATTGAAAAGTAAAATGTCACAACCTGAACAACCAGACTTGAAGGAGTTGCAGGATTTGATGCATAGTGCAGAACAAGTGGGTAAACATACCTTACAATATGGTTTTGATGCTCTAGAGGCCTCATGTGGAGCTGCTGTTACAGGCTCAGTCATACGTAGGCATATCTGGCTCAAGGAACAAGTCTTGCCTGATCATGTCAAAGCTAAATTACTAGATGCCCCTCTTCAAAAGGATGTACTATTTAGGGCAAATGCTGAGGAAGTATTACGGAAAATGGAGGGAAAAGCTAAATCAATGCAAACTGTGAAAGAATTTCTGCAGGTTCAACCCCAGTAGAAATTGGCCTTCCAAAAACTGGTCCTTTCCTGCCACAGACAGACCCCAAAGAGGCAGATACAGGCACCCGAGGGGCAGAGGACAATCACAAGGATTGTACAGAGGCAGACAATGGCAAGCTCCTACACAAAGAGGTGGTGAGGACAACTCACAATCTTTCAGAAAGCAAACCCAATGACTTTCCCCTTTGCAGGCCAACCAGGTCTCAAATGGCTAGGAGGAAAGCTGGAACTATTCTCAAAATTGGCATGTTGTCACAAAGGACAAATGGATCCTGGACATTATAAACAGAGGCTACAAATTCCATTTTCATACCCTTCCAAAAATGAGAGGCATGTCAAAACTGCCACACAATCAAAGGGCAGAGGCACAAAAGCAAATTTCAGATCTTATAAACATGAAAGCTATTCAAGAGGTACCTACACACGAACAAGGTCAAGGTTTTTATTCCAGGCTATTTCTGATGCCAAGGAAGGGAAAAGATTGGAGACCTATTTTGGATCTTTCCATCCTAAACACA
The DNA here is from genome assembly GCF_019279795.1 of Protopterus annectens. Taxonomy (NCBI): domain Eukaryota; kingdom Metazoa; phylum Chordata; order Ceratodontiformes; family Protopteridae; genus Protopterus; species Protopterus annectens. The sequence continues at coordinate 1,358,771,924 of NC_056743.1, forward strand.
TTCCTACTAAAATTCAAGATGCTCACTCTACAGCAACGTCTTCCCATGCTGGGCAAGGAGTCTTGGCTGGTAACATTGGACCTCAAGGAGGCATACCTGCATGTCCCACTCAGACAAAATTGCAGAAGATACCTCAGTTTCTTGCAGGTTCAACCCATTATCAATTCTCTGCATTGCCCTTTGGCTTATCTACTGCACCCAGAGTATTCACGAAATGCCTGGCATCAGTAATTGCCTACTGCAGACTTCAAGGGACACAAATATACCCTTATTTGGATGACTGCCTGATCTAAGTGGACAGCAAGCACATTCTTCTGAAACATCTGGCTTATTTAATAATGTTATTAAACTCTCTGGGATACACAGTCAACAAAGAGAAATCAAGGCTAATACCCTCTCGGAATATAACTTTCCTGGGTGCCAATTTGGACACAAACACCCAGATGGCCTACCTCATGCCAGAGAAGCAGGGGCAACTAATTCAATATTTCAGAACACTGGCAAATTGCACCAGGCTGACTGCAAGGAAAATCCTGCAGGCTCTGGGATTCATGGCATCTTGCATCTTACTAATCCCATGTGCAAAGCTGCATATGAGAAAACTACAATGGTACCTAAAAAACATATGGTCTCAACACAGCCACAGTTTGGAAACAATAATGTCACTAATTCCATGTCTGCAAAAGGAATTTCTGTGGTGGGCTCAAGCATGTCAAACAAACACAGGTCTTCCATTCAGCAAGCCTCAAGCAAATCAAGTCATCACAACAGGGGTGCATTCAGGGCAAATGGTCCCAAAAGAAAAGCACCTTCACATCAATCAAAAGAAATGCTAGCAGTAATAAATGCTATTATAGCTTTCAAGGACCTTCTACAACCAGGTCAGCTATTGATAAGAATGGACAACACCACAGTTATGTGGTACATAAACAAGCAGGGAGGAACACATTCTTATCCCTATGCAGACTGGCCATGTCACTTTGGAACATGGCCATGGACTTACAAATGGAACTACAAGCACAGTACTTGCCAGGCAAGGAAAACATGCTGGCAGACAACCTAAGCAGGAATATGACAGATCCACATGAATGGAAGTTGCATCCAAATGTTTTTACAGAAATAATCCAAGAATGGGGAAGGCCAGACATAGATCTCTTTGCCTCCCACAAAAATCATCAATTGACAAAATTCTGCTTGAGGATCTTCCATCCAAAGGCCTGCTCTCTTTCAGTTGGACATCAATGACAGTTTATGCCTTCCCGCCTCTTCCTCTGCTGCCCAAATTCCTATTGAAGACCAGAGCAGACAGACCAAAGATGATCCTCATTGCTCCGGACTGGCCAAGGCAACACTGGTACCCACTCCTGAGGAGCCTGATGCATTCCCCTCCATGGACCCTGCCTCTAATGCCTCTTCTTCTGACTCAGCACAGCTTCAAAACTCTTCACAGTCAGCTAAAAACACTCAATCTAGCCACATGGAAGATTCCTTAGCATCACAGCAGGCCCTACTCTCCAAGGAGGTGCAGGATGTCATTTTGGAGGCCAGAAGGCCATCAACTAGAAAAGCTTACTCTGCAAAATGGAAACGTTGTTGTGTGTGGAATGAGAAAAGGGCCAGAACCCTGGAAAACTGAATTTACCTCAAATACTACAATATTTGGCTGAACTGCTAAGCAGTGGACTTTTGTTCTCCTCCATCAAAATCCATGCCTCAGCCATTTCTGCAGAATACAACACTGATCCTCCTTTATTCTCTCACCCTCTTTTAAGACAGTTCCTCAGAGGGGCTAAGAATTTAAGACCTCCAAGGAAACAACCAATACCTGCTTGGGATCTTAATTTCATTCTGGAAAAACTGACTTTGCCTCCTTTTGAGCCAGCTGCCTCATCAGATTTGCAATATTTGTCCTGGAAAACAGCTTTCCTTTTGGCTATCACTTCAGCTCATAGAGTTTCAGAACTACAGGCTCTCATGGCTGTCCAGCCTTTTATCATCTTCCATCAGGACAGAGTTTCCTTACGAACCAACCCGTCCTTTATGCCTAAAGTGGTATCCAGGGTAGCTTTAAATCAGGCCATACATTTACCTACTTTTTATCCCAATCCTCAAAACAAAGGGGAGAGATTACTACATTCCTTGGACATCCACAGGCAACTGCATTATTATTTGGACAGAACAAAACCTTTCAGAAAATCAGAACAGCTCTTTGTGGCCTATGCGGTAGGAGCTCAAGGAAAGCCAGTTTTCAAACAGACAATCTCAAAATGGATAGCCTGTACCTACAGGCATTAGAACTCATTCCACCAGGGCCACAGCCACCTCTGCAGCTTTCCTCAGAGGAGTTCCTACCAAGGATATTTTGGAAGCAGCCACTTGGAGTTCTGTGCATACCTTCTCCAAACACTACAACCTACCATTATACTCCAAATCTAGAGCAGGCTTTGCCACTGCAGTCTTGCAGGGCATTTTGGCTCCTCCTAGTTCCACCTAGTGCCTACCACCCCTTTCTTAGCTTTGGGATTCTACCCATCTGTTATGACTGCAGCTGTATGCACGATGAACATAGTACAGTTTTGTACCTACCATAAATGTAGATGTTCCTCCTTCCCTCTAGGGGTATTCTTTTATGGTGTATTTGCTTGCAATTACTGTTTTTTGATTATATTGCATTACATTACTACATAATTTCATGTATTGCCTTCCTTCTGGGGGCACCTGACATCTGGGGCAAGAAAAACTGAAGAAAATGGCGTCGGCTGGTTCTTTTATACCCCTGTCGCACTGACGTCAGGGAAGAAGCAACGACAACCGTCCTAGACTTTGGAATCGAGGACCCGCCTGACGGCAGGAGAACCCATCTCTTATGACTGCAGCTGTATTAGCACTCGAACATCTACATTTATGGTAGGTACAAAACTGTACTTTCCTTTTTTTTTTTTTTTGAAATGTAAGAGTAAGGAGTTCACATTTAGCTATAAAAACGATTGGAAGAATGTACTGATTCTGATTTCTGGGTAGACATTTCAAGTATCTTATCTTAATCCCAAATTTAGTACTTCTGGTTTAAGGGATGAACATAAATCTTTTGAAGTGGAGAAAACAGTTTTTCTCTACTGACTTTGAGACAAGAGATGTTCCCAAGGACAGCTGGAGGAACTCAGGTAAGGATGCAGCTTGTTAGGTTACTTATAAAATGCAGTCATGTGTGAACCAGGTATCAATTATTTTATTCCTGCCAAGTAAAGAAAAAAAATCAGTGTGATATTGCCTTACTAAAATGCTAAAAGTCTCCACTGCTACCACAAAAAGTGAGGAGGCGTAGTGCACAGCCCTAATAGCATCCACTAAATAGTGAGTAGGGTTTGGAGCACCATCCATTCATGAGTTCCTGTGTGAGAGGTTGCATGCATAACACCTGGCAGAATTAAACAAAGTATCCTATTATGACAAAGCATGCTGGAGGCTCCATGGAAATAGTCAAGGCAGTCACACACCTTTTGGAAGTCTGCAAATAGTGCATTTCCAGGAATATTTGTATCCCTAGACAGCTGTTGTAAATTAAAGAGGCTTAGCAAGTCTGTAGTCCCCTGTCTTCCTTTAAGAAATTCTTCATAGGTTCATAGGTAGGTACTAGGCTATTGGCCCTAGGGCCTATATAAGCTTGGCCAAATAGGTACCCTTGCTTTCACCACCCAAGAAAATACTTGTTAGATTTCAGGACTGAACCTTGCTAACACCCTTTCTAGTCTGCCCACTAATGTCATATCTAAGATTCTTGCTTCAGGAGGGAGAAGGTAACAGAGAAATGGGACTGCATTTTTGGATGAGTGAGGTCCTTATCCTACTGCAGAGCTAGAGCTGTAGCTAGGTCATTTGTGGCTTCCTGAATATCTTTTCAACCTAAAGCTGAGGACAAAAATAGTCTTAGAATGTTGAAGACATAAAAAAATTACTATAGTTAAGCTACTAAACTCATTGATATCAACCATTGCTGCTGAAATGAATTGTAGCACTGTGATCATACCTGATTGGCAGCTGCTCAGTATTTATGATGACATCCCATGACAGTTTCTGCAACAACCCCATTCATACCACCCTAGTTATGCTGCTACTCTAATGTGGAAAAAATGCTGTTGATGGCGGTCATTATGAATTGGACACCTGACTGCGGTGGTGGTGTTGCGGTAGCATTGTCGCCTCGCAGTAAGACGTCCTGTTCGATTCTCAGCCAGACCGTCTTCTGTGTGGAGACATGCGTGAATGGGCGTACCTTCATTGAAGGTTGTGCGTCAGGGCTGGCAACTCAGCATGTAAAATATCTACTGCCAATCATTAGCGGACTGGAGTTCCACTGTGACGACCCCTAACTGGGAAAAGCCAAAAGACATAACAACAACAACAACCATTTCTCTCATGTAGTTATAGTCTTAACAACCATATATCCACCTCCTTCTTAAAGTCTTTTCAGGAAAGCCCATGGGTCTGAAGGAACAGCCACAGATTTTTGCACAGAGTGAGCCAATGGCTTGGTGGATTTCCCTTAGCTAAAAGGGGCAATTTAACATATCTAATTCTTGTGAGGTAATCTATGGGCAGTGAAGCCTTCCAAAAACTTTCCCCTGTTCACATACAGCATATGACATTGCAGTAAGTAATGGTCCCACAGGTAATTACAATGTGCATGCAGTGACTGCCTATGTACTGAAGGCAATGCACATCACTTAGGCTTATACCAGCCTTGGAGTGATTACATCAGACACCAAAGGTTCCATGCAGCATGAAAAGAAGGAGTGTCAAAAACATGAACATGTGGCCAACCTTTTATAGAATTCTACAAAAACAGATCTTCATTCAGGCTTCCTTATCCATCTATCCATAACCCTTTTTTTCCCCAGTTTTGCACATGAGGTCTGGGTATCACTTTAACAGTGACAATCATCTACAGCCAATGTGCACACTCCTTGGTGGCTAGCCCTGCCACTGCTGTTCTTCTATACCACGCACTCACACACATTCACACCTGTGGCCAATTTAGAGTGTCCAATCTACCCATTCTATGCCTTTATAATGTGGGACCAGGCAATAATAGTTTTATGCTATGAAATACTCAGAGGAATAGGCACATCATGAAGATCTAGTCTGGCATCATGTCAATGTTTCTGTTGGGTTGGTCACTTGTGTTCCATTCCTTATCAGATAGATCCATTGACTTTGTTAGTGCTGTGGCAAAATTCTAAAAAAGGATCTGATGCAAAAATATGTCAAGATATGTGTTCTGGTCTGGTAGTAAGGGCAGAGCACAGACTGCAGCCTGAAGCATGATAGTAAAATTTGATTAATTTATCAACACTTTTTCCCCAGAGCTCCAAATAATAGGATTCTAGCGATAATTATAAATCATGCTGTTACCTCATAAGGACTTGAATAAATAATTCAGAACAATTCAGGACATGATAAATCATGAAGACTAATGGCTGAGTGTAGTTCTTATGCCTCAACAGAGTGCATTAAAATCATAAAATGCAGATCCTGCAGTTGTTTTTCATAGCTGTAAAATAGCTTTAGATCGGATTTTAGAAAATGGGTTTAAAATTTCACTTTCTGTATGTGCTTGTGTGTGTGTGGATGTGTGCTTGCATGCATATGCACTGTATGCATTATGTATTTATGTATATATGGGTGATCTATTTACGCTTGAATGCCACTTCTGCTGTAAGTGAGTAAGAATTGTTATATTAGTTAAATGGTTAAGTGCATGAAATGTAAAAGTTATCAAATAGCATTCTTGATCAAAGTTTTTTTTAATTTTTCCTTGAAAATGTCAGTAATGCATTGTGTGATGTCAAAGTTTAGTGCCAATGGAGATGTTGCTGTTTCTCTTAGGCTGTGTGATTTCAGAACTGGTATTTATAAATTGCAGGGAGTGTGAGTAATTAACACTAGCTTATGGTGTTATGGCATGATTTCTTTAAAATCATAACAGTTAATATTGCAACTTTGAAATACTGGTATGAATGTTTTCATTGTGTGAATATTGAACAGTGATGTTTTGTGTCAGTAAAGCATCTACTAAGACATTTGATAAATTTGAACTGAATGCATTTCAGACTGAACTGCTCGAAGAAGAGGAATTTGACCACTGGTATAGTGTCGTATGCCAATATATGTGTGTGTGTGTGTGTGTGTGTGTGTGTGTGTGTGTGTGTGTGTGTGTGTGTGTGTGTGTGTGTGTGTGGTTTAATGAATTTACTTGAGATTCACTTCATCGATGGGTAGTATGCATGGGTTTTATTGGAACACATTATACTAATTTGGTGTAGGCATCTGTAGTGTAAGTGGATGGTACATTAAGTGATGTATCATTCACACATATTATAATGGAATAGTGCCATGTGTTATGTTGAAAGGTGGATTGTCATGTTTGTGGCCCTGACAATCAGTTTAAGGAGTTGCAAATGCAGTGCGGCAGCATGAATGATATGCTTCTTTGCAGGTGGGGATTAGGTTAGGAAAGTACATTAGGTTACTCTGTGAAAATGAACTGACTGTTTAAGCAAGGGAATCAAAGCTTTGACCACAGGAAGCAGCTTGTTAACAACACAAAGCATTAATCCTCTGCTCTAGCAGCAAATTTCAGATATGAGTAAGATATGTAGTCCTTTTTCCCTACTGTTGCGTGATTTCAGGTTAGTATGTATAAAGCAGTGGAGGGTATGGGGTGTAGATGAGATTGCTCTCTGCAAAAGTAATGTAAAAGGTATTTACTCTGTGGTATTACTGGCTTCAAGGAATACATTTTGAATTCCATTGTTTGTAATTTGAGTGTACTTGTTGTCAATGGACCTCAGAAGCTCGATTTACAGGCATAAATCTTATATATAAAAGTGCATATTGTAATGGCTGCACTTGATGTGATTGGATGTTTTTTGGTCAAGTCCTAAAATATCAACCAAAACCATTGAATCACAAAACAGAGACTGCAACAGAGTTAGGAAAATATTCCTGTCCCTGGGAAGGAATCATGTTAAAGCCCATTTGGGAGTTTGAGTTGTTTAGTACTTTGATGTCCTTTGCTTGATATTCTGTGACTCAGTCACTAAACATTCAATATTTTCTTACAGAATAATTGTAACATAGTGTGGTGGTTCTGTCTGGGAATGTCTAGTAGATAGTAAGAACAGGGAGTAATAGGAGCATTTAGAATGCCAGAGTGAGTATTAGAGGTGTGGTGGTGCAGCGGTTAGCGTTGCCACCTTCCAGCAAGAGGTTCTCTGGTTCAATCCTTGGCTGGGGTGCCTTCTGTGCAGAATTTGCATGTCCTCCCTGTGGTTGCATAAGTTTCATCCCAAAGACATGCTGTAGGTGTACTGGGCACACTAAATTGGCCCTAGGTGTGAGTGTGTGTGCCTTCTGTGGAAGGTTGGGTGCTGGGCTGCCAACTTGACACTGTAAAACTCCACTGCCAATCATGAGTGGACAAGGTGATCTGCTGTGGTGACCCCTAACTGGGAAGAGCCAAAAGAAGAAGATTGTACTATGTGGTAAGGGCAAAAATAGAAGGACTTTATGGAAAAACACACATGAAGTAAGCATTGGTGACTGATCCCTTTATGATAAATCTCAGGTAATAGGGAACAACTGACTATCTACACCTTTTAAAGGCCAGGGTAAAACTAATGTGGTAAAAGACATTGTGGTGAGAGTCCTCAGGAGTCTAAAATAATTCAGTGAAATGAAAGAGAAACCAGGCCACAACTTTTGGCTATGAGATGAAGGTAGGGGTGGGAAGTCAGTGTGAGGTCCATGATGAAGTCCTGATAATTTAGTCTGGAAGCATCAACCAAAAAGTTACTGGTAAAAACTTTAGGTAAGCCACTACTAGAAGTCCTGATACTAAGTGACTTTGTTTTACTTGGTTTGTACTCCTGAGAGAGACTTTTGTGCTTGGAAAATAATTTTTATTTTCTGACAGACTGTTTTCCCTAAAGAAGCACTTAAAGACCACCAACTCTGAAATTTATATTAAGCACATGGTTCAAGTTTTACCATTATTGTGTCTAAAATACTGAACAGTTAACTACTGCAAAGTGCTTGCTTATTTTTATTTCACTTTTTCATTACCTTTTCATTTAATTCCCAGCAAAGTTAGCCATCCATCTATCCACGACCTCTTTTTCCTGTTTTTGTACATGAGGTTGGAGTATCACTTCAATAGTGACAATCATCTAGAGGCAAGATTTATACCACTGGGTAGCCAACCCTGCCACAGTAGTTTTTTTCATAACACACATACACACACACACACACCTATGGACAGTTTAGAGTATCCATTCCAACCTACTGAAAACTGGAGTACCCAGAGGAAACCCACACAGGGAGGACATGCAGAGTCCACACAGAAGGTACCCAAGCTGAGAATCGAATCTGGGAACCTCTTGCTGTGAGGTGACAATGCTATCCACCACACCACTGTGCCACCTCAAAGTTAGCCTGTTATATGCTGTGTTCATACCTCCAAACCTCTTAGAGCAAGAAATCTGGACAAAGCCATAAATAAAAGCGGGACAAAGCTCAAAACAAATAGGGACAACTTTCAAACATTTCTCTTGCAAACTTAGAAAGTTGATAGAATAACAGGTTTTTCATTAGCATACATTTTCTAAAGTGTATGAATTCTGAAACACAAATATCTGTCATTGTATTCTAACTTCAATCGTTTGCCACTAATTTGCCAGAAAACCACAATGTTATGAAAAACGGACGAAAAATATGAGGCAAAAATCTGAACATTCTGCAAAAATCTGTACAGTTGAGAGGTGTAGTATTTAATGAAACCCACTGTTTTGTGACACACCTGGTTTGTTTGCTGCCTGAAAACATCATAGCTGCAGAGAGCAGGTGAAACTCCTTGTACCAATGTATAGTTTTGATTTTAGCTGTTGCTGCCAAACAGAATGTTAAATTCACAATGACAAGTAAGATGTGTTTTTTGCTGTTTTTTTCCTTACTTTGATCAGTGTTATTGTAGAGTTCCTGGATCCAGTCCAGAGGTCTAGGTGTGCCCTTGAGAAGGCTACATGATGACCACTGTGGAGTAACTCCTACAAAACACAGAGTCTGCAAACAAAGATATGGTAGCAGTAGCCGAGTCACTGGCACAACTAAGGGCCATGCATCTGCTCTAGTCCCTCAGTAATAGAGAAGACCTGGAAGCCTACCCGGTAACTCTTGAAAGACTTGCCATCAAGGAATGCTGGGATTGCTCTAATTGGACATGAATTGTGGCCACCCATCTCAAAGGGGGAATTCCCATATGTTTACATGGACATATCTAGTTTGGACTGTAGTGACGTTGACAAGGTAATTAAAAGTTTATTGGCAAGAGTAAGAGTCAGTTACAAGAGTCAAATCCTAAAATTTTAAAAGTGGGCTTTCTTTGTGAGTAAACAAGCAAATGGAGAGTTATTTGAATTAAAGCATATTGTGAAATTTTGGTTAGATACTGAGGGGATTAGCAATAAAGAAACAGTGATAGAGAGTGTTTTAATAGATGCATTTAACAGACCTTTGTCAGCAGTTATTAAAAAGTGGGTATATCGGTAGATCCAGAGGTTGCAAAACCTTTGTAACATTAATAAGAAAGTATGCTATCATATGAGAATGTTTAAAGAAATCCCTGCTAAGGTAACAGAGAAAACAGTGAGTAAAGTAGAGGAGGTCATATCTTATAATTTCTGCCTTAGGTATGATAAATAAGGACACATTACTAAACACTGCACTGGGAGAAATTAAAACAGAAACTGTTGGGCAACTGTCTAAAGAACAAGGAGGGAGAAAGTGGTTATGGAATATGATCATGTTTGCAACCATGCTGGTCAAGACTGTTCTTTTACTGTGCTACTGCAAGAACTACAGGGACTCTGGACTGAGAATGAGTTCCCTAGTAAAAACACAGCAGATCTGTAAAAAGGAAGCCCACTCTCCCAAATCCAATGAGGTAGTATGCATTCACAAGGAGAAAAGATGCCATGGTTCTTTATTTCGACCATGATGTAGTAACTTGGAAAACACTTCTCATTTTAGGGGTATTGAAAACAGTAGTAGAGGGATAACACCAAAGGGCTCAGTGTAACCCTCTGTAATGGAATCACAACTGAGACAGTTCACCAGTTTGCAGAATGCAGGCACCCCACTTTAACTTGAAACATATGGAAACAACAGAGGGTCATGAACAAACCAGGGTGTGAATGACTATCTAGAGAGAGGAGAAACTCTTCCCCTCTGCTACAGAGTCACCCAGCAATCAATCAATAAGGTGACAATGTCCCAAGACTTAAAGTTGAGTTAAAAATGCGAGATAGAGTGAAGGATGATAAAGAATCCCAGCCAGAGAGGTGTGCATCAGGTCAAGGGGATATTAAAAGAATCATTTTGAGCACTGGAGTGAGATACCCCTTCTTGGGAGGAGAGGGGCACAGAAATTCTTGTGTCTGCATTAGTAGGAGAAGAGACATAACCTTCTACCTCTTCAGATAGAGAGGAAACTGATCTTTACCTATTCAGCCTCAAGTTAGTTTGGCTATGCTTCTAGAAGGCTCAGTGGGAGCATAAGATGCTGAGCTGTACCATAAAAATTATATCCAAGGTAGTGGAGGTAGGTGCGCTTGTTGGACTTCCACTAGCTTATGCATACTTCAAAATTCAGAATGACCTGATCTACAGGGTAGCCAAGGAAAGAGAGCAGGTGGCATGCCAGTTGTTGGCGCCCAAACTATTTTTACAAGCTGTTATGATAATGGCCCCTAGGCATGCACTAGGGGGTAATTTAGCATGGACAAAACTAAAGTTAGAGTCCTTTCTGGGTTTATTGTCCTTATGTTTTAAAAGAAATTGAGAATTATTGTACCAGTTGTCCCAAATATCAAAGGACAGCTCCTTGCCTTGGGTTCAGGAATCCCTTAATCCTGATGCCTATCAGTGAAGTATCCTTTGAAATCTGGTCCAGCAGTGGACATCTATGTATCATGGTGGTAATGGACTATACTACCTAGTTTCCAAAGGAATTGATGTTGCTGTACTCCTGGGTTAGGATCCTGAAAGAAAATCCTAATTGACTATGGTAAAACAATAAGTAAGAAGGTCACTGAAAAACCAATCAGTAAAAACAAAATGAAAACTCCAGCAAAGCTAGAACTTACACTGAGTGACCTCCCAAACCTCTTGTATCAGAGGCACATGGGATATATGCAAATGATCCTTATGAACATCAGGTGTTTCAGCTAATTGGCAATTCTGAATGCCCATGATTTTTGTCGTTTTACTGGACAATTTCAGGCCAATAAAGCCAAACCCCACTAGCTGTAGATATGCATATTTTGGCCTTGTTATGATCTCATCAGCACAGCACAAGCAGAGTGTTTAACTAAGCATAAGAAACACAGGGCTGTTATACCCAAGTGATGTCCATTATCATTAGGATCACTGCAAAAATATCCTAAACAACAAACTAAAACAATAAGTAAGAAGGTCGCTGAAAAACCAATAAGTAAGAAGGTCACTGAAAAAACAATCAGTAACTGATTGTTTTTTCAGTGACCTTCGTACTTATTGTTTTAGTCTGTTGTTTGGGATATTTTTGCAGTGATCCTAATGATAATGGACATCAGTTGGGTATAACAGCCCTGTGTTTCTAATGCTTAGTCAAACACTCTGCTTGTGCTGTGCTAACAAGGTTATAACAAGACTGAAATATGCATATCCGCAGCTAATGGGGTTTGGCTTTATTGGCCTGAAATTGTCCAGTAAAACGACGAAACAAGTCATGGCCATTCAGAATTGCCAATTAGCTGAAACACCTGATGTTCATAAGGATCATTTGCATATATCCCATGTGCCTCTGATGCAAGAGGTTTGGGAGGTCACTCAGTGGAAGTTCTAGCTTTGCTGGAGTTTTCATTTTGTTTTTACTAATTGACTATGGTACAATTATTATGCCCAAAGTCATGAGATACCTCTACCAATATTTCCAAGTGAAACAGCTGAGAATCTCAGTGTACAACCCCCAATCAAATGGTTTGATGAAGTAGTTTAACAGTATATGTTAAATAAGGTTGCTAGAAAAGACAGGAAAGACTGGAACCAAGCATTACTGTTTAATATTTTTGATAAGATAAGTATCCCAAGCTTTGATAGAATTCAGTCTCTTTGAGTTGTTATATGGTAGACAGTGTAGACAGCTGTTGATTACAGTGAAAGGGACATGGGAAGAGGAGAAGACACCATTCAAGAGTTTCATACAGCATTAATCTGATCTGCAGGAATGATCAAATGTGGTGATGTCTGTTGTGTATGAACACATGGAAGAGTACACAAGCTAGCCAATAACAAGTCCATAACAGCAGAAATGCCCAAAATAGGGAGTTTCAAATGTGAGATAAAGTTTAGTTCTGTTTCCCACAACTGAAAGTAAATTATTGGCCAAACATCAGGGACCCTATCAGGTAAATGAGTAGATAAATGTAAATTTAAGGTAATGCAAACAGGGAGGAGGTGCTTTTCCCATTTATACACAGGGTCTGGGTGCCAGCAACTGTTGCCATTTTTCTCTGTTCAGAGCCACTACCACTAGCAAATACATATGCCTCTTTTTGTGACATTAATTAATGAACACAAATAACCTTGAGCCAAGTTTTACAATGTCATGTGAGCAGTCATGAGACTGTGGACTTATTATTACCAAATGCTCCTTAGACAACACAGGTAGAATGCAAGTTCTAATAAACAGCATTTTTTATTTATGCATAGTTTGTCCAAAACTGACGATCATTGTCAAACATTGTGAAGAGAAGGACAATTTGTTCCTTTGTTCCTTTAATACTTTAATCTTTAAAATTTCCTACTTTTGTCACTTTCATTCCATAATTTCCAAATTGTCCTTAAGAACTCTAAACAGACCTTGTGTTGCTATTTTTTTCTTAGCACTCTTTATAAAGAGGTAGCAAAATACTCTCTCTGCAAGACAAACTGTTCTCTTTTGTGCATGTTTAAAGTTTGTACATACATTTTTGTTCGTCATACTAAACTAAAACAATCCCTCATAAATAAAAGTATAATGCGTATGCACCAGTGGGCGCTTTACATTTTTTCTTTTTTACTTTTGATGTAATCTAACACTGGCTCTCTGAATGATGTAATAGCTTGTTATTTGTGATTATTGCTTGTACATGCTGTAAGTATTGCACCTGTTGTACTTTCTGACCTTCCCCCGGATTCACTAATCCTCCGTGTAAGACTTAATAAGTCTTATTCGGAGGCTGCAGTTGAACGGTTTGACATCAGCGTGCCATGAATATTCATGAAGGCAAGCTGACTCAACCGTAACTCTTACACGGACTGAGTAGGAAAGCAGGGGGCATGTCCGACTGCCGAGCAGTCTAAATGTGCACGCACCTACAAGGTTTTAAAAAGCATAATGTCAACACACAAGAGCGGGTTCGCTCAAATGTACTTGCACCCAACACCACACTCCCTGACACTGTAAACCCCTATCACACTTATATAAAGTAAATAATTATATATATATTTTTAAATCCACGATATAGCTGCCTGTATTTGCACGTGTGTGCGCGGGTGTGCCCATTGCTTAGCTAGAGTTAGCAATTCTGACATGGAAGAGCATAAGAAAGAATGTTTATGCAAATCACACCAAATTGCAATAGTGTAATGGTAGAGCGTATGCACCAATAGAAGGCATTCACGGTTCGAGTCCCACCACTCCCCTTCTTATTTATGTTTTAAATCAGTATTTGAAATAATACCAGACATATATGATTACAATTTTATTAAAAGCAGTGACATGGCCTATGTATCAGTGAACAAAATATATATTTTTAAAGGACCCAGATATATAATAGCCTGGTGTTAAGCAACACTTTACACAGCTAAACACAGGTGCCCATAGTTTAATAGCACTTTACCCAGCTAAACAGAGGTGCCCATAGTTTAATAGTGCTTTACCCAGCTAAACAGAGTTGCCCATAGTTTAATAGTGCTTTACCCAGCTAAACAGAGTTGCCCATAGTTTAATAGTGCTTTACCCAGCGCAATAGAGTTGCCCAAAGTTTAAAAGCGCTTTACCCAGTGCAATGTGTTTGCATGGACGTGCACGCCGCACCAACCAGGGCACCGTGGAGCAATGTAGAGCTAAGTTGCTTAAACGCAGCCACACCCCCTAGCCTGTCTAGACAGTATTAAAATAAAAGAATGACCAGGTTCGAACCCAGGACCCTGTGCATCATAATCAAAGTATAGAATCACTAAGCCATGACAACATAGGGGAAGCAGCCACTATTAACATTCATAAACTTATGAATGGTAGTTTAACCATTACTAAGCAGGTCTGCAGTCAGCCGAGAATTTTACAAAATGGCCAATCACAAAAAAGTTTAAAGGCATATTTAAGCCCCATAGGCGGGAATACTCGCCATAACTGATTGTAGCTCACATTTGCAGTCAGAATGGCAGGTGCAGGAGAGGGTTCATGCTTCCGAGCACATCCTTGGGGCATCGAGGAGTCCAAATACATGGTTTGGCTCCTTGTCCACCGTCACGAGTCAAGACTCCTGCAGGGCCAGTTCCAAGGGACGGAGTACAAGGCAGAGGCTTGGAACCGGTTAGCTCGTGACCTCACCAGTGCCACAGGTGTTCCTCGGACTGGTGAGCAGGTCCGTCACCACCATGCAGACCTGAAGAGACGAAAGCAGAACCGCCTGAACCAGTGGATACAGGAGGCCCATGGGATGCAGAATGCCCCACAACTGAGTATGTAGTCATGGAATGCAATATGTAAGAATTGATAATGGAGTATGTATAACGGATAGGTATGTCTCAATATCCCTTCATTTACTTTACAGCTGCAGGTGACCGTGCTACGAATCAGCAAGCCTATGCTGATAGGCTGCTAAGGCTGTGCCACCAGGCAGGTTAGTGATTATTCTGCATGTATTGTTATATAAAGTATGGGAGAGAGCATGAAAGAAAGTGTTGTAGTCCAATAAAACAGCCATAGAATTGCCTGAATAAGTCCTCTGCATGTACTGTCAGATAAAAACGTCAGAGAGGCAGAAAAAGAGTGTAGTAACCCATTAAGAAAGGTAACATATGTCTGGAATAATATCTCTGCAGACACTGTCATGTAACATAAGTGAGTGAGTCTGAAAAAAGATTGTTCTAACCTATTAATAAAGGTATAATATGTCTTGAACATGTCTGCCATAAACACCATTAAAACAAATAAAGGAGTGAGCCTGTGGAAAAGTATGCAATGTCATTAATAAAGATCTAAAACCCAGAGTGTGTCTGTGTCACAGAGTCTGAAATGTTGTTGTACCCTTGCATTATACAAACAGTACTGTTTGAAAATGTGCTGGCAACCCAGAGTTATGCAGTCCCATATAAAGTTGGTGATGGAAGTGCTAGTAGCTGTGAAACATATATACAGTCCACAATAGTCATTTACAGGCTGGCATGAATAAGTAAACCTGGCACAATTGTAGCATGTAATTATTCACCAGAAGTGTGAGTGTGTGTCAAGAAATGCAGGGTTCTGTACAAATCGAAGTGAAAATGTCATGTGAAAACATCCCAGATATGTAGATAAAGAAATATAAATGCAAACAAGAAATATGTAGCAGTAACATCTGCATCCTGGACAGTTAGTATGTCAGATATAGGTCAGGCATATATTGAACTAGCCAAACCCATGACACAACCTAATGTATGATGGCAAGTATAATAATACAGGTAGGGGATATACACTTGCAGTCACTGGGAATGTAGTGTAGACTAAAAGGTCATTATAAGATGTTAACCGAGGTTTTTTTCTACACCCTACCATATGTGCATAAACCATGCAATTCCACACCTCAATGGGTATGTGTAATCTTAAATATTTGTTGGGACATATTTCCTATTGTTTTATAAATATTTTCATTGCTGTTGATGCATGTGCCCTGTTCAAACACCACGTTCATGGTGGCCTGGTTCTACCAAACATCCCTGCATGCTGATGGAATATCCACTGTCGTTCAATATATGCATGTGTTATGCTTGCTGTTCAACTGTTGGAACCTTGGTGTGTTGGGTTAATGGGAATATTACTGCATGCTGTTACAGCTAATATGGAATGCTGTTGTTTATGTTGTAATTAAACACACCTAATCACAGAATGTATGGAAGGCCGGTCCCAGCGGACCCACCTGTCCCTCCTCAGTTGGCGAGTGCACCTGGCACCAGTGGCTTTGGTGCCCAGCCCGGGCTCCCCTCCTCCGTTGGTCCTGTGCCACCTTTGGGTGGAAACGCTGCAGGGGATGGGGCTCATCCCCCCTGTGCAAGCGTGGGCAGAGGAGGGCCACCTGTCACCCTTGCTAGGGTCTGGGCTGTGGTGCGTAGGGAGATCCAGAGTTCAGTCACAGATCCTCTACGCCAGCTCGAGGTGACGGTGATGCATCTCTCAGGTGAGCCTGCCCATCCTACAAAGCCCTCAGCACAGCCACCCTCAGGGCTGTGAAGGTGCAGTGGTGACTGCCCATGGGTGGGGATCTCAGTTCCACTGTTACCATCTGTGGGCTCATGGGCTTGCGATTTCCAAACATGCTTCCCCGTCAATTGTGTTCACCCACCCCATGTGTCAAACTCCACCCCTGTATGCATCTTGTTTGTCTTGTATATTTACCTCCGCAACCTACCTCCCCAAATATACCTACTTCCTCTACCTCACATTCCACTCTCACCTGAAAAAAAAAAAAAAGGGCAATCTGTTCCCACAAAAAAATTATGCCCCATACATAGCTGCCCAATTCGCACACATGTCCACTGGACATGTAAACTGATAATTCTAATTGGCAGTACAACATATTTTGTTGTCCTCACCCCTCTCTCAGGGGTGGAAGGTTTCAAATTTCACACCAAATGTCAAACATATGCACAGCTGTTGCTGGTAAAGAAATGGGCAGCTATGGACCTTCCCTACACCCATCCTGCACATCCCAAGCTGGTTTCCCTACTGTCTTTCCCTCTTTGTGCCCCCTTTTTCACCACTTTCCTATCTCCCCCATTTTTTCTTTAAAAAAAATTAGCATGGGGGTTAGCGGGAGTGAGCACTTGTAAACAGTAGTAAGCGGGTTTGCACTAGTGTGCGCATGTGTGCACTTAGCTTAGCATTGCTAAGATATGATAAGCTAAGCCAAGCTTGGCTTAGTATTGCTAAAATAAAATAAGCTAAGCTAAGCTAAGCTTAGCTTAGCATTGCTAAGCATCGCGCAAACCCACGCAAACCCGCTTACAACTGCTTAAAAGTGCCTTAGTCACTCTGTATGACAAGGCCCTTGTACTGCTCAGCAGCAAAATAAAAAAACATTGTCAGTCCCGAACCCGGGACCTTGGACTCACCAGTCTGCATGAAGTACCACTACACCACAGCAGATATACAATAACTTAGTGCTGAAAGCAATAAATCATGCATTATCATGAGTGAATGTAAAGGGAAAATAGGAATGACATAACACAAATCTTGTTCTGTGGGCCTTAACCAGTAGGTGTTGTGGAATTGCATGACATGACTTTGAAAAGAGAATCAGCCATGCTAGTAGGGAATAATGTTACAGTAGCACCTTACAAACCCCACACAGTATCAGAGCAGGATAAACACTGGCATATTTGCATAGGTCACAGGCCAGACCTCCCAACAGTGACTGATCTACAGTGATGACCCTGATTTGTAAACAAATGTTAGCTGTGCCCCTCTGACTCCCTGTGAAATGTACTAACAGTAGGCAGAAAGGTGGGGAATCTCACTTAATGACAACTGCCAATAAGTGAGAGTAGACACTGCTTGCACATCAGAAAAGGTGTAGTAATACATATGCTCTGAATCCCCCAAAGTCTGAACTGCAAAATGTCTGAAATATATCACAGGTGTATCCCAGTTATATGTACCTTTCCCTGAGGCTGTTCAAATATATACCTGAAAATATCTGAGGCCTGGAAGAGTCAGATACACACAGGCATATCAGCTTGTCTGCTGTTACACACTCTGCAAATAGCTGTAGAATGAATCCCACAAGCATGCCCTTATGTAGAAGTACAACACAGAAATATCAAAGGATGTAGCCATGAACTGCTAGCAACCACCTGTGACAATGCCATTGTTCAGGTGCTGAAAAGACTACTGTGGTGCACAGTCAAAGAATACTAGGCTGACCTCTGTCTACCATCTGGATATGTCCACAGGTGGGAGCTACTCAGACAGACTACTAGCCTTTATAGACTTACAGGTACACAGCAACTCTGCATGTTCAGTAAGATAAACATCACACGATAATAAATAATGCACTCTGCACTTCTGCACCCCTACCCAAAGGTACTATATACCCATGTAGTCAGGCACAACCAAGGGTGTAGGTAGGCATACACAGTAGTGCAATATGTCCAGTTGTCCTGAGCAGACTGTGCTAATGTCAACACAAACAAACCACAAACTGTTCAGAAGTGAGTAACATACTAATGACAGTGTAGCAGTTCACAAACAGTGCATGTGCCTGATATTCATAATTGGTAATACAACACACTTAGTTGTCCTCACCCCTCTCTCAGAGGTGGAAGGTTTCAAATATCCCTCCTAATGTATTGCATATGCACAGCTGTTTCTGGTAAAGAAATGGGCAGCTATGGACCCTCTCCACACCCATCCTGTACATCCCGAGCTGGTTTCCCTACTGTCTTCCCCTCTTTGTGCACCCCTTATCACCACATTCCTATCTCCCCATTTACTTTTCTGTCAAAGAAATGAGCACAGGGGTTAGCGGGAGTGAGCACTTGTAAACAGTAGTAAGCGGGTTTGCACCAGTGTGCACATGTGTGCGCTTAGCTTAGCATTGCTAAGATATGATAAGCTAAGCCAAGCTTGGCTTAGTATTGCTAAAGTAAAATAAGCTAAGCTAAGCTTAGCTTGACATCGCTAAGCTTCACGCAAACCCGCTTACAACTGCTTAAAAGTGCCTTAGTCACTCTGTATGACAAGACCCTTGTACTGCTCAGCAGCAAAATTAAAAACCTTGTCAGTCTCTAACCCGGGACTTTGGACTCACCAGTCTGCATGAAGTACCACTACACCACAGCAGATATACAATAACTTGGTGCTGAAAGAAATACAACATGCATTACAATGAGTGAATGTAAAGGGAAAATAGGAAAGCCATAGGAATACATTGCAATAAGTACTGTTGCATGCCAGTTAATTCTCTTAATTCGAAAAGAAAGTACATACTCCCATGTATCCAGTGTTAGCATTAGGAGGTGTGAGTAAACCTACACACTGAGAAGAGTGTACTGGAAGAAGCAACAGTCAGGTTTCAGTACAACATGCATTTCACTGGCTACAACCCAGCTTCAGATATGAGACATATCCAACCTTATGACTGAGACAACAGTGTCCACAGCAAACAAGCATGGTCCCCACCTTGCAAAACTGAAAGGGCTATGCCTACCTAACCTATCATCTTATAGCAGTGTCCTGAAATCACAGTGAGAACTGCAATTACCACACAGCAGGCTGCATGCAATTACTAAATGGTGGGCACCAATTGGTGCAGAGGCCATCACATGCACATGTGCAGATACCTAGAAAAGCAGCCTGTATCTACTGTCCACACATGCAATAATATCATTGCAACAACTGGGAGAGAGAGAGAGAGCATGAGCGAGAGAGACAGACAGAGACAGACAGACACAAACAGGCAGAAGGAGACAGAT